>NC_071501.1:62994817-63297847 GCF_028408465.1 Anastrepha ludens
TGTATCTATGTATAGTATATACGCAGGGTAATGTATGAAATAGAGGTAAATAAAGGAAATGAAACACCTTGCGAAACAGCACCACTGATGCCACATACAGACGTGCGTGTCTGGGCTGGGTATGTTTTTTCGTATGTATGGTAGTTTTAATGATTTTACAACAGCGAGAAGAAGCTTTTTTGCAATTAAATATGTGTGTAAGGGCTTCTAGTACTCAAGCACTGCAGGTGGAAGGTCAAATAGAATAACTTACATGTGCACATATGGAATTTGAGTTTATATATGGATGTATGTATGTGCATGGGTATTCAAGCAAAAACACTTCAAGTTGTAGTTGTCGAGAAAACACTTACCTGAAAATAGAAAAGAAAAGGAAAAGTTAATTAGTGCAAGTTTACTTGAGTTGAAAATAAATTAAATAACTCAAGGATTAAGGCTTTGGTTATAATTCAAATAAAAGGAAAAATTAAATTGAATTTATATTTATATGAAATTTTTAGAGTTGAAGCTATTTAATTATAATTCAAAAGGTCCCAGTAGGATTTTAATTCATATTTATGCTAAGCAATTATACAGCCTTTTTGGGCGTTTGGACGAGCTCCTATTTGGGGCCTACGTCTTCACGTTGTCCTACAAATTTAAGGACCTATTTTAATGGAAGATATTTTTTATGAAGAACTTTTTTATGGCAGGAATACAATTTACAATGCCTATGCAATTATGCAAGCAAATAAAAGGTGTAGGAGTTAGCCTTTTTTCAAAACTATGAGTTTCGACTATATTTACTCATTTTTTCAGTCACGCAGTGGCTATGATCAAATTAAGTTGTAAAACTCTCCCACCAACATAAATATTCAATATTGACAGTTATCTTCATACCATAAATAGTTAATAGCATTCAGCGTTGGAATATTCCAATTTATGCCAATCATTTCAGTTTACCTGCAGAGTCGATGAGTACACAGACAAACCATATGGCTGAAACTATATGTATTACAGTAATAATATTCTAAGCGGGTTCGGCGAGTAGAGTTATTTGACACACAGTATCAAGCCATTTAACTGATTTAGCTATTTTAATAAAGCCCACAATAAGAGCACACAAACATGCTCACATTCGGACTATGTGATGTTACCCCGCAATGAGGAGAAAAGGCTTTGCTTGGCAACTAACTATGGGTATATGTATGTACAATATATACGAAATTTACCATTTACTTATGTATTTTTTGCATTGAGGTGTGTGTGGGCGTCCATTAGCGTAAATAAATAGGAACTTTGGCGACAAGTCCCGTGGGTGGCAAATCTGTAGGCGCCACAGCAGTTTCGCAAAATCATAAATATCCCTTTTAACATAAGTGTAGATACAAGTATAAACAGGCTTTTCGTGGCATATTGGGCGACAAATGCTCAAATTTAATGAAAATTAGCACAATGCCAAACTCGATTACGTCATTGCAGTGATCTTTTACAAGATACCTTTGTTTTCCGCCGCTGTTATAAGTCGGCCAGTAACATATAGTCTTACAGAAGTACAACATAGCTAGGAACTTGGATGTAGTTAAGATGTATCTTACATACAAATGTAAATATAACTTAGCCACTATGGTAAATTGGATTGTAATAGAAACATTACTACACTCATTGTAAAATTAGCCCATCTTAAGTCGCAAAATGCTTCGATTGAACCAACTAATTCTCATGGGAAAGAGCAAGGGGGAAATTAATCCTTAACTCCGTTTAAAATAACCAAGGTATATATATAAAATTTGGGATCAATTGCAAGAAACATGAAATGTTAAGTTACAATAATTAATCGTTAGGGTGTAAACAACCATATCCAAACTGTATTTTTTTATGGCACAAAGCATTTATTAATGTATTTTAGTAGAGATTTCTTCATAATTAAAGGTTTTGATATCAGCAAGTAAGCTCGAACTTTAGAAAGATGCAGGAAATAGTGAAGTTCATCAATATCTCAAAAAAGATAGAACTATTTTGCTAATGACCTCTTCACAAATTTGCTGTTTTTTTACCTTATTGTGGAACATAAAAACATTTGTTGATGCTGCCATAAATGTACGGATTACTGTGTTACGCAAATAGGTCCAAGGAAATGAACAAACTCAAACAAAGAGGTTATCGGGTGTATGACGGGATTGGGTTTTTCGATACAGTATCACTAAAGAAAGTACTTGAGTTCGATTGCAGCATAATTTTTATATCGTAAATATTTTATTAAGCTTAATAAAATTATAAGCACTTTCTTGTGGCATTTAGTTTTTTCTTTTATATAAAGAAGATATTTTATTTAATATATCCAAAGCCATGTTTTCGTAGCAAATATTCGAATAGAAAAAACAATTAGCTATGAAAATATTTTAGAAAACGTTACCAAGGTTTAAAGACTTTTGATTGACACACTGTGTTATTTTAATTTTAATTTAATTTCTGTAAATGTAAGCCATAAACAATTATTTGTATTTTTATATGTATTTATACAAATGAAGATATTAATTATTTACAAGAATTGAAATGAGTACAATTTTATTCACGGAAGAACTATTTTTCGGATCACAGACTGATCCTTTTCGAAGTCGATTTCATTCGAGAAACCTTGCTACCTCGTAAGAACCCTAAAAGAACTGATTGGTCTCTTTTTCAGCAAGAAGTTGAACAAGAGTAATTTTTTGACTACCACTAGGGAACAACTGGACATGCAAGTTAGACACTTAGAGAGGTCCTATCAGGCTGTCTTTAAGGCCGGCGGGCCAATTGATGTCCTAAATTCAGTAGTTTTCGCGAAGCGTTGTAGGATGAGAAAACAAACAATTAGCCAAATGAAGTTTTGGGGATAGTTTAATATATATTTGAACTAAAAAAAAAAAATTTGTACAATCTCCAACAATATATTGTAAGCCGAGTTATCAATAGATTCCCAGAGCGCCTGTATCCAACTTCTGTACAAGATACAACTTGCAATTTTCATCTGAAAACAAAAAAAAAAGATTATTAATTTTGATGTAATTATCTTCGATGTGAACTAAGAAACACGTAAAATTCGAATTTTTGGGGAAGGTAGAAAAAAAAAGTGGTTTTTCAAGGAAAAAAAAACTCTTCAACTGGGTAAAAAAGTCGCTTACAAAAGTTTTTGGAAGTGCTGAATTGATTCTATCTCCTCCTCATAATAGCAGCTTTCGCGGAAATCATTATGCGGGTATTTGAACCTGCAGGCCACATGATCAATAGCCAAGTGCTCGTACTCCTATAGGAAGCTATATGTTCGATTCAGAGTCAGAAGAGTAACTGACAATTATTCTTGACAGAAATGATAAGTCCACCTGTCTCGTTCATAAGTGAATTTGTCAACCTGTGGAAAACAAATACTGTAACTTCGTCCACCAATCAAAGTTACTAAAAGTTGCATCAAAATACAAATCTGATGACTGGTAACTGATTTTATTGCAAGAAACGAAATTCTATTATTTGGCTAAAAAAAAAATTAAGTTAAAATTTTTCTAATTTTTTTATTTGTTGTTGAACTTGTTTGTAAAATTAACCGCTATTTTTAAAAACTATAATCCCTGCTTTAACACGACAAGAACTTTCTAGACATTTAAGTGACGTCCACATTGCACCATAAACTTGAGTTTTGTGTTTACGGACAACTGTCAGACGCTCATATTGGAATGTTTAGGAACTCAGAGTTAAATTTGGCATGTGTTTGTCTGATTTAAATACTTATATATGGATATGAATGTATGTATATGGGAGTGAACGTCAAAACAGACAACAGTGCGGCCATTCAGGTCATTTGACTGATGAATGTTTGCAACGAAATATCACTACACTAAGATTACGATTTTTGGGCAGGATTTTAGTATGTTTAGCTATCAGAATCATTTGCAATGCGTTCGTCTTCGAGCTTCAATTCTTTCGAATGACTCGGTCTCTCTCTCTCTTCTCTCGTTACTCGGTCTTCAACTCCGGCGGGCACTAGACTTCACAATCGAAAATGTGATCATCCTAGCCCAGTTCCCTTGGGCTGAGCGTATATCTCTTTCTTCTGGCTGCAATTGGCCGAGACGTCTTAACCTTACCCGCGATATAGCGCTGCTTTCAAGGAAAAGGTGTATCGAGGATTGGTCGCAGAAACGACAAGAGCCAGTGGATCATATCCCAATTTTGTGCAGATGACTGAACAATCTGCAATAGATTGTGAGAATGCCCATGAGCAGATTTCGCCTGGCGTAGCCCTATAATTTCACATGCAGTTTTCACTTTGTTTAGTTTAGTTTTTGATAAAAAAAATTATGTTTTGTCAAACATTTATTTTTGAACAAAACCTTATTTTTGGAGAAATTTCAAAGAATGTGAACTGATGAAGCGACAGCTTCCAAAAGAAAGTAAACGACGCGAATTAATTGACGACAGCAGCGCTAACCCGAAATAAAAAAAAATAGAGTGCATCCAAAGGGGGTTCAAACATTTATTTTTTTAGCAATAATTTTCCTTAAAGAAATAATGTAATAATTCTATTTTGATATTAAAAACTACGAGGTGAAATCCAAAATAACCAAGACTGAGCTATAATAGAAACGGCAGGAGGTTTGTTCTGATAACTTCGAGATTATTTATTCAAAATAGTCCCCTTTGGCCTTTTGAAAGAGTGTTTCCGGAATGTCCTGCAGGATCTTGGTATAAGCCTTTTGGATGGCCTCTACGGCCGCAAAACATTTTCCTTTCATGGCCAAATGCAATTTTCCGAATAGGTAAAAGTCACTGGGTGCCATATCAGGCGATTGATTATTAAAATACGATTTGTAGTCAAAAAATCAGTCATAAGAGTGGATCGATAAGATGGTGCATTATCAAGCAATAAGCGCCAGCTTCTCCCTTTGCAGTATTCAGGGCGCACTCGACGAATGCGATGCAACAAACGCTTAAAAACGCCAAGATAGAAAATTGCATTGACGGTTTGGCCCGTTGGCATGAATTCCTTGTGGACAATTCCCTTAGAATCGTAAAAACAAACGAGCATTGACTTGATTTTTGACTTCATCAAAAGCGATTTTTTGGGTGGTGGCTCGTCTGGGGCCTTCCATTCGGCACTTTGACTCTTAGCTTCAGATTCATGTTGGAAACACCACGCTTGATTACCAGTTACAATGTTGTAAAGGAAGTTCTCGTCTTTTCTTGCCTCTTTAATGAGGTCTTTCGAATGTTGAGCAATTTTTGGTCCTCCGTTAACTTGTGCGGAATAAAACGTGCACATTCCTTTCGTAAGCCCAAATGATCAGTTAAAATGCGATAAATCGATGTTTTAGAGATATTCAACTCCGATTCCATGAATTTCAACGATGATTTTGGTTCATTTTTGATAAATTTATGAACAATTTCGATGGAGTTTTCGGTGATTACTGATTTTGTGCGAATGTTGATTGTCATTTATGTCCTCACCACCATCTCTGAAACCACTCATGAACTCTGGCACGATATAGACAATCATCGTTATAAACTTTTTTCATCAATTCAAATGTTTCGGTAAACGTTTTACCGATTTTACAACAAAATTTGCTATTAACTCTTTGTTAGAAACTCATTTTTGTACCGATGATACAAACATACTGACATTTTAGACGCAATAACTTCGCTTCAATTCAGTGGATCGAATATCATTAAGTTTTCAAGTCAGCCAGGGATGTAACTTCCAACACACTAACTCATTTTAAAGATGGTGCGATCAAAAACATTTTTATGACGCCAGTATTGTTTATTTTGGACTTCACCTTGTATTTTTATTTTCGACTACTCTGAAAAGAGATTTTACCGAAAAAGAAATGGAAAATATTTCACCTTAATGAAGTGAGTGGAAATGTATTTAAGAAGTACGATGACTCAAGAGCGGTTGATTAGGGCAGCACATCTTTATACTCGTATATATAGAGACTTAACTTCCACTGTGGAAAGATTAAAAAAAAACTTGAAAACAAGCGAAGAGTACAAATTAAACTATTTTCACGCGATTAAATGTCTTTACTTTTTCCATTGCGATTTGAATTTAATTTATCGTCATTAAAAATGATTTTTATTTCATTATTCTTACTGACTTTTAGGGCATTGAGAGTATATTAAAGAAAATCCCCCATGAAGAAAAAAATTCTGATTGTGCGCCTGGACTCATCTAAGTCTGAATGATTCCACTTTTAAATAGAAAAGTCACATCGTCAATATCTTAGTCAACACCGTTCATACATTTATGAGAATTTGACCACAGAGTGCATATTAGACGGCGAAACCGGTTTTACCACTGCTGCAGCAAATCAGGTTTCACGCAAGCTTTAACTAATTGGAAATTTCTACAAAAGTAAGTTTAGATTTAAATTCATATGTAAACAAAATTTTTGAAGTCATTTTACTCGCGCTGCAAATGATGTACGTTTAAATAAAACTATAAAAACATTAAAAGAAGTTTTCAGTTTTTCACTAAAATTATAGTTGTCCTAATGGCATGCTTTTACAGTATTTGTTTCTCTTCAACATGGCGATTTTCCCTTGATTGCCCCTACACTAACGTGAATTAAGTGAAAATTATTTTAGAAGGAATGATTTATTTAAAATTTGGTGCCAATGCTTTGTCGAGAAGCATTGTTTATTTTTGGCAGTGACATTTATGGCTTTCCCTCAAGATACGAAATCAGTCCTTTACTAAATTTTCTTAAATTCTTGCTTGCTTTGCCATTCACATTACATAGTTGGGCCGAAGAAAAGGAAATTAAAATGAAACGAAATAATTCACATAAGAGCAAAAGGCAAAAAGTCTAAGAGAAGCAACGGCAGAAAAGTTCAAGGCAAATAAAAAGTTTAGCACAATTTTGAGAGAGCGCCTGGGTGTGAGTGCCACACGCTCGGCGCATACAGATACAATCCAACAGCACAATTCGACAACCCATCTATTCGTTTGTTCAATTTTTTTTTGACTCAAGGAAAACTATGATATAAAGTGTCACACACAAAAAAATAATGCAAATGAGACCAAAACAACATTAACATTAGCATAAGTACTGCACCACTCGAGAGGGCAATGAAATGATATTGCCGCCGTTTTATTCCTTTTTGTCATCTTTCTCGTCTTTTGTCATCACACTGACAATTTGTACGAAATGAGAAATTGTATTTAGCATGCAAAACAACACTGAAAGATGCAATAAAACCCAAACAGTGACATTATTGCGCTTATATCTAAGTTGTTGTATGTATTTGTGATAACATTTTGCTCGTTTCGAATTAAAAATTGGAAAAAACAGAACGCTGATGGCAGGGACAACCGATTGACGTACTACGATATGTATGAGTATATATGTACTTGGCTACATATACGGGGTGAACGATAACACCATAACTTTTTTGTGTGAAATTAGTTTTTGTCTGGGGTGAAAGATCGTGTGCTTTTTGGAACTTGTAAGCCTTGACCTTGAGCTCATTTTTCAATATGCGTCGAATGTTGTCTTGCGATATTTTCAGTTCTCTGGCCATTTTTCTCCACTTCGACGTAGATTTCGTTCAAGTCGAGCCTTCACTTTCCGGACCATTTCTGGCGTTGTTGCGGGTTTTTTTTGGACCAACTCCATAGCGTTTTGCAGCGCGATACACAAACATTTTATTCACTTTGAGGTGACTGAGCTCACGAACAATGGCTGGTTGTGATTTTCCAGCCAAATATAACGCAATCACACTATTACGTTGAATTCTATCACAGAAAAAACAAATTCAACAAAACTGAGACGCAAATGCTTTTGATGGCTTATAAACAATATGTATATTGAACTGTCTTTAGAACAATTTTGACGTTGATGTCATGAGCTGTTTTACAGATCCAAGCAGTGTGAAGCTGGTAACACTTCATATCGTTCACCCTGAATATGTATGTAAGGACAAAAGGCTCCAGGGATGCAAATAAAATTTAATTGCATGCTTCCAGATATACAGTGACCGACAAAAGTCTACATACACTTTCAAAAACTTTCCTGAAAAAGTGTTTACACAGTTTTATTTTAAGTCTTTTTCTAATCATTATAAACTTAAAAAAAATCCATACATTAACACAAAATAGCAAAGCTATGGCAAAAAACCTAAAACCAACGTTGACAAAAGTCTACATACAGTACACAAATATCTTACTCCAGTGTGAAAAACTTCACTTAACTCTAAGTAATATTATATATGTATATACATATATAATTGGCGCGTACATTCTTTTTGGGTATTTGGCCGAGCTCCTCCTCCTAATGTGTAATATTGCTTCTTAGTATTTAGTTGGTCCACCATTAGCATCAATTACAGCTTGAAGCCGTCGTGGCATCGAGGTAACTAAATTTGTTAACTCTGCAGAAGTGATATTGTTCCAAGCTTCTATTAGTCGTTCTTTGAGTTCTGAAGCGCTTGAAATCGGATTTTTTCTAATTTTTCGATCTAAAATTTCCCAGATATGTTCAATAATATTCTAATCTGGGCTTTGCGGTGGTGTATTTAATTGCCTTGGATCATGGTAAAGCAGCCAATCCTTCACAATGTGTGCTTTGGATCGTTATCCTGTTGAAATACCCAACCTGGACCAAACTCCAAATCATCCACCGAAGATATCAGATTGACTTCCAATAGTGATTTGTATTTATAATATATAATATAAATATAATATAAATACTAATCTTCCCACTCCAGTTGCAGCAACAGGTCCCCATTACATTGCCGCCACCATGCTTCACTGTAGATACTAAATTCTTCGGACCCGGTGCAGTATTTTTTTTCCTCCACACTTTTGCTCTTCCATCGTTACCAAATATATTAAACTTCGACTCATATGTAAACAAAACTGTTTGCTAAAAATCCATCGCCTTTTCCCCTGTGTGCTTTGACGAACTCCAGGCGAAGTTTACGGTTCAGCAATAAGAGGCTTTTTTCGTGGTGTTCTACTATGAAAGCCGTTTTTGTTCAGAGCTCTTTGAATTGTTCTTGGATGAACACACTTGTTGGATGAGCTTGCTATATCCTCGGCCAATTCCGGAGCAGAAACTTTTGGATTTTTGTCCAGTTCTTTTAGAATCAAGCTGACGTCTCTGCGAGATAGTTTGCTCGGGCGGCCACTGCGCGCCTTATTTTCGGTGGAACCACTATTTTTAAAGTTTTTTACAATGGTCTGGACTGTTGCACGACTTAAGTTTAAGATTTTTGAAATTTCGCCATATGATTTTTTTTCTTTCTTGTGCTGAATAACTAAATTTCTTACGTCAAATTTCAACTTAAATCAATATTAGCAAAGCAACAAACATAAGAAAAGGAAAGAAATAGACAGACTGTATTTTACCGTTATCACAACTTAGGATATCAGAGTACAAGCTAGGAAACCGGGTCTGTATGTACACTTTTGTCAACGCTGCTTTTGCGTTTTTTTAGCATAGCTGTGTTGTTTTATGTTAAAGAATGGATTTGTTTTAGTTAAGTCGATTAGAAAAAGATTTCAAATGAAATTGGATAAACACATTTTTAAGCAAAGTGTTTGCACTTTGTAAACAACGAAAGGGAGGGGTGTATGTAGACTTCTGTCGGCCACTGTATGTATGTTGGGAAATTTATAATATAATATAACTGTAGTATATTTAATTCAAATAATCTTTATATTTATTTAGGCTTTTTGGAAGAGCATTGGAAGTAATTTTAATTTTATGCCGCTCTAATAGGAATTCGAGTTAAAATGTAGGGATTTTTAGTAAGCGAAAGTTTGTGAATAGTTGCTTAATAAAGGTAAGCTGAGCACTCGAAGAAGTATTTATCAAAGCATCACATCTTGTCACAAAGTGTCACATTTTGTCCAGACCAGAACTGTTTGTCATAGGTAGGTAGGTAGAAGTGGCAGTCGGCCTTTAAACCAACTCACTTAGACCGTTGCCGATCCATTGTGATATCACAGTAGCAGTTTATCTGCACTCTTCGTTAAACCATCTGTTTTAAGTGCAAACCCATTGACCTGGCTAACACTTATATCCCTAAGGTTATTAGTATCATTTAAAAATTATAAGTCAAAGTATATAAAACTAGTTTCATCCCACGCAGGACAGAGACAGAGGAGACGTTTTAGAGACTCTTCCTCCTCCTCATGGTTGCAGTTGTTGCAGAAGTCGAAATGAGTTACGGTCAGTTTGTGAGCATGACGACCTAGGAGACAGTGGCCTGTGTAATCACAACAACTAACACAGAGACGCTCTTCCTTGGCCACATTCTTTTTGTAGCGTTACATGTCAAACTACTAACCCATTTCGTGTTGCTTATACTACGCAGTTTGTAGATTGAGAGGAGTATATCAATCTCCATACCAAGAGGGTGTCGAGTTGTAGTTCCAACCCTCGCTAATTTGTCTGCCTTACAATTCCCTGGCACCAATATATGCGGACACTACCGTAATGTAAAACATAATAACGATGTATTAAAGTGTAAAGAAACTGATGTATGGGAAGTCCATCTTCTTATCGTTTATACATATACTTCAGACAGTGTCCTAAGTTACATCAACTCTTAAGCTGTTCCTGTAATGCGCGACCAAGATATGGACGACCAAGAATTGAACTTGTTCTATGTCTTATAATTTGGCAGGTAGATTCCGTAACCCATCTGCCATTTGCTTCTTTGAACTAAACTAATACTTACAGAAATATTGTGAAATGCTTACATCTGAGCGAATTGTACCACGAATACTCGTGATTCTTTTATTTTGCCCGCTAGTTCGTCTGCAGTGGAGTTGTGTGTGTTCAACTCAAAGTGTGTTCAGGCTGGTTACAATGCAATTTACCTGAAGTTGCTCATAAAAGTCCACATAAAGAAAGTTTAATAAAAATTCTAGGCCCTTTGTAGAGGTGGAAGACAGAGTCACCGTGATGAATATAGAATACGGCTGTTTTATTCGGCTCCTAGACGTATTCTTGTTGAGCGCAGGTGACCAAACAAACAGTAACCTCATAAAAAAGCTCAGTCGTCTCACACAAATTTGTATCTACTCAAATTGCCTATTTTATACTCATAACTTCTTTGAAGTCATGCAGGAGGTTACAGCCTTCCTGATTTGATCGCATTTAGAGAGGGTAGCTTTAAATAGGGAACTATAATAGCAGAGCGATATATTGCAAAGTTTTACTTATTCATTTTTGGTTATATTTTTTTTATATTCTATTTTTTAAATATAATTTATACCATAACAAACCAACCATATAACGCAAAAACGCATCAAACTTTGTACAAAATTTAAAAAAGTTCAACCACTTTACATTCAAATTTCAAAATTTTTAGTCAGAAGTTTTAAAAGAAATCTGGGTATGGAGTTTTGTAGTCCACTAAATTTTAAGAAAGGCGTGCAGAATTAAAGTGGCTCAAAATTTATGTTAATTTTTGATACCTTTTTTTATTGACAATGGGCATTTTCTTCTATATACAAAAATTTCTAGCATTCCTTATATGTCCCTTAATTTTGACAAAATAAAAAACAATTATATTGGCTGCTTATTTGATCGGCGATCACTACTAGAAAAATGTATCTCTGGATATACATATTAATAACATAGAGAGATTTCAACATATAATGGTCTTTAAAATCAGTGGAATTTCTTCTGATGAAACCAACCATTCCAAATGCTTTAGATATCACATAATCAATATGTTTAGTGAATGAAACTTTAGTATCAAAAATAATACCAAAACTTTTCATTTCCCACTTCCCAATTAGGATACAGTTATTTAATTTGTAATTAAAAGAAAAGTAATTTGGCTTCCTGGTATATGTTAAAATAAAACATTTATTGACATTCAGAAATAAATGGTTTGATGAGCACCAATTTTGAAAGGCATCGAGATCCGACTGTAGGTTTTGACTATCTTTTAAGTTCTGTACCTCTTGGAGGAGTTTTTTAGCAAAAACGACTGCAAAGCTTTTGCGTTTTCATCACAAAGGGATGCTCTCAAGATTGCAGCCGCCATTTGGGAATCTCTTACACATTATGAAAGTAAAACAAAAATTCGCGAATGTCCTCGAAATCCTTTTTATTAATTTATATACTATTATGGTGAATGAAAGACTTGAAGAAAATGCCAAGTACCACAGGAATTAAAAAAAGGGTAACTTTCTATATCTCCAAACCCGTTAGTTCGAACCGATGTTTACATTTGTTTTTAACACCCTATGGCATGCAAAAAATGTAATTAAATTCAGTTGGGATATTAAATGATTTCCACCCTAGTAAAATTTATACTACAGGACGAAAAACGAGGGAACCAAAAAAGTTCTGCGAAAGTGGTGAAAATAAGAATATATAATTCAAAAGCGAAATATATAACATTTACATATAGATGAGTGAGTGTAAAAAGTTATCAATGTATTTGTTTTCCCAAAGGTGCGGATTTAGAGAACCCTAAATTGCAGTGAAACAAAGGATGTTTGATTACAAGAAGCCATACAATACTCTGTGTAGCGATCTTATATCTTTTTGCACATGGACACTCTCTCTTCGCCTTGTACATGTATACATAATTAACACACTAAGTGCATCTACCAACGCATACATACCCTGCAAATCAGCCTGAAATAGTGTGGCAAATTTCTGGTTCAGCAGTATTTCAGCAATTACCAAGGAATTTGAGCAGAATGTGACTGCAAGGTAAAGAGATAAAAACACCATTTTTGCTTGCTATGATTAGGAGACCTCGTGCATTGGTTACATCATCTGATGGCGTTCGGTGCGTGCTATAGGTATGATGTGGAGTTTGAAATTCAATAAACTTTTGAGGAACAATGAAGTATGAATTACTACATAAATCTACGAATTCAAGTAGAATGTTGTTGGATATTATATTATATATTAAACTTTCAAATTAAACCGAAAATTAATGCTAAACAATTGAGGATTGCGAACAAGTCAAGGTCCTAAATTCAATAGGTAATCACTAGTTCCGTACTAAAACAGTAGCAAATTTAAATTAGAGTAATGATTACTAAAGCAAAAGCAAAAATTTTGCTATTTATTCAATTTATATTTATATTTAATTACTCTGCTGCAAATATCGGGATGAATTACAGCAATGGCCTGGGGTATGTCGACTTTGAGAGCATACATGGACTTGCGACTTCACAAAACTCAACAAGAAAAGTAAAGCGAGCGCAATTCAGGCCACGAATGCTGAATATTTGACGCTGTTCTGCTGGAACTATATGTCGTCCAAGTTCATTTCGTTCGATTTGGAGAAAAAAATCGATTAGTAGGAATCACAGTTGATGCTGACGGTCTCACCAACATCGTTTTCGAAGAAGTGCGGACCCATGACGCCACCGCTGCAAAATACGCACCAATCAATAAATTTCTATGGAAGACTTGGCACCTGGTGAACCTCGTGTGGGTTGAAGACATCACATATATAGGGACTTTGCTTATTAGTATAGCCTAAAGATGATTTTCCGGACAAAATTGGGGTCCTATTATCAACGCTTCGAAGCGCAGTCTGTCAACACACGACGATGTCTGTGGTCATCACCACGATGTTAAGGCCGAATTAGGCTAGGAAGTTGAAGTATGCGGAAGGTCCAGTTTTTGTGCACGCAAAGGAATTGCCTGACTCGGTTCTCCTGCACACCTTCACAGCACCAAGCTTCGAAGCGTCAACTATGAACGGCCACCGCGTTTACCGTAAAAAGGGTCGCAGCGCGCGCAAGTAACGAACAGTCATATTGACAAAAAAGTAGAATTATTTTTACGTACTGTTCAATCTTTTAGTTATAATTGTGATCTCGGATCAGTGACAGATATTACAGACTCCACCAAAACAACATAGACGCCACAGCAATTCAACATCAACCCGCCCCTATTAGAAAAGATTTTGCAAAGAAAATTTCGAAACTCAGTCTCTTCTTCATATTTGGGTGTTTCCTTTTGAAAGGAGAAATTTAAACTCTGGACGAAGGTCTCTGTGTGTACTATACGTGTCACAAGGGTTATAGGTCAAACTGCGAGCATAAACCTCAATTATATAGGAAAATAGTTTATTAAATATATAGAAAAACGTTATAATATTTGTTATCGCACAATTTACAGAATATGGTATAAATAAAACATTATGTTTATATATTTATCACATTTTTCGGTTTCAAAGAAAAAACATGTCGAAGGAAAAACCTACATTGAAAAACATCCTCGTTCTTCAAATCTTACAAGCTGGTGCTAATCTGTAGGCATTTAAGTACCAGGGCCTAGTTGAAAACTACGAAAGTTCAGATACTAGCAACTTGTCCGAAAAACTGCAACGAATTTTATGTATTTCAGTCAAATTTTATATTTAATCTGACAAAGCTTTCCGGTGGAGAAATCCCATTGGAGATTTGCCGGAGAACAACAGGCGTCCATTCACTTGCACAAAAGATAATCAGAAAAATTAAAGCTATGCCAGTAGAAACGCCATACGGAAAAAATGTAAGCTAGCAAAACATTTTTATGGGTCAGTTGTATTTAGTATGTATACCTATAATTTCATGTTTTGCGATTCACTTCGCTACTCATTTCGCTAGTACAAACATTTCGCTTAAGGATCCCGATTTTTTTTAATATACCGTCAGTATTTTTGATTTACAGCCGTTTTAGCAGGTCGAGTCAGATTTGTCACGCGGCCACTCTCAAAACTTTAAACTCAATTATCTCAAAACTACTTTTTTCGGTCTGGTGTTGTAAAAAAAAACTATTCAACCGAATCGTCTGAAACTTTAATATGTTGTTCACAACATCAATGGCTATCGCCCGTACTAGTCAAATAATTCGTATTTTTTTATTAAAAAACTAAAAGAAAAAACAACACATTGAACAAAACTTTAATTGAAATTATTGTGGCGTACCGTTAAGGCGAAAATGGTAAAAAACAATATTAGGTTGTAGGATGTGCAATTATGTCGCCACTTATTTTATTATGGAAAAGTGTTGGAATTGCCTTATAATAAATATAAAGCCTTTACATATGTATATCTACTTTTTGAAGTTTAAGAATTGCGAACAAGCTATATTAACCACCCAAAAATTTGTACTCAGCTATAAAAGGCCAAACAATTTTGGAAAAAATAAACAGAGATGAAGTGAAGTAATATATAATCTGATAGATTCGGCTGCTGAACAAGCCGAATCAAGTGTTTATCGAGTCTAATTTTCAAATAGCCTGAAAGAAATTTGCAGTTCCGATAATGCTTTTAAGAAATTTAAAACCGCTTAGGTTAAGCAATGGCACACATTTGGCAGTTAAAGAACTACAAAATAATTTTTTTAATGCAAACTAAAAAACAATCATTTGCTTTCTGGACCTGTATGCTGAAGGTGCAAGTCACGATAGAGAGATGATACTACGAGTAGTACCTATATAACCTATTGTTGTGCGGTTCGATAAGAGAATTTATTATTCAGTATAGCCTCACTGAACATCAAAACACTTGTTCCCAAAACAAAAACAAGCAAAGCAAAAACAAATACAATAAAGTTTGTTTATAAAAATAAGAAAACAAATATGTACACACTTTTATGTTATCTAAGACATCGGCTAACACTGTATCCCAACAGTGTGACTCAACTTATGCTAATTTGAGCTCAGTCATATTTTATTAATACGTCTTTTGGCGATTTTGCAATTTTGTTTGGGTTGGAAATTTCTAGTTTGTGAATGCAAGTAGGTATATTTAGCTGCAATTCATATACACTCATGGGCAATAAACTTGGTCTGAGACATTTCGCCCAGCTTTCTCTATTGCACTAATATATGTAACTAAGTACAAAAAAACTGTCGAACATACTTTGTATGGAAGAAAATGCGTGACATTGTCAGCAAAAAAAATTTCAAATTTTGACAATATTTTGTAGCCACTTGCACTTTATTATATTAAAATTGAATTGACACCGAATTCTTATTTATTTTATTTATTTATTAAAGAGTTTGAAATTTTGGTGAAAATTTGCAGTTTTCATAATTCTCATAATTTTTCTCATTTGAAAAATTTTAATTGAAATTTTTGAAAATTTGGGTAATAAATTGCAGTTTTTGTAATTTACAAAATTTTGCACTTTTCTTTGTATAATGAGTTAAACTTTTATAAAAAACTAATATACGCTAAATAAACAATAGCAAAATAGCCAAAACTGGTCAGAATGTCGCACACTTATTCTACAGCACGTGTGTGCACATACATACATATGTACAAAACAAATGTATTAGTCAACTATTTAATTTAGATTTCCTGAATCATACTTTTTAATTTTTCATGAATCCGTGATGCCGCCCATATTATATTTTATCTATTGTAGATACTTATGTATACATTCATGTGTATATGTATGTATTTTATAAAGTTAAAGGTATAATGTTATTGCGTCTACTTTCCGGTCATTTTCAATTTTCGTTTATTTGCTCTTTTACTTGCCGGGCTCGGGTAGCAGTAACAATTATTTAGCACAGTTTGTTCCAAATAAATCGAATGAGACGCAACGCGATCGTCCCTACGTTGTGGCCATAGTAATCCAAGCTCGAATCCTGGTATCGGTAATGATTTTTACTTATAAATAGTTTAATTGGATGAATGTTTGTTTTTCATATTCCGACAATATGAGATTGCTTACATTTTTACATACTTTATTCGTACTAAGTACGTACGTCAATTTACAAATGTGATTTGTTATTTTTTATAAAAAAAAAAGATTACTAAAATGTGTACTATACACTAAAAAGTTCAGTAAAAGTTCAATCTACTTCCATCGACTTTCTGTAAAATCCCGAAGTCTAATCAGTGATCAATGATTCTATAGACGTATTTCCAATAAAAATCAATATTTCTAGCTTTACATATGCAAGACCAAAGAAAATATTTTGTTGCAAAAGCAGAAATAATAATATAATACATACATTTCAAGTTTGAAAATAAAACAAGACTCTATTCCACTTGCTTTACGCTTACAAACGCAAGTTCATAAATGTGATGTTTTGCGATAATCTCAAGGCTTTAAATAACGATAATAAACAAACAATAGCCTTTTCACAAATAATAAATTTTGATTTACGCAAATTGGGTTTATGGAATACTTCTATTTTCTTAGACTATGGGCGATAAAATAAAAAATAAATAAAAATATTTTGTCGTACGGTTTGGGTACGGGTTTTCAAATATAACAAAACAAAATTTTTCCCCGAAAACCTCGACCAAAATACAATAATATATATTATATTATATATATTATATATATATTATATATACATATATAATAATATCGCGCCTAGAGTAGGGACGCACAACATATCGGCGATTATTACGAGATGTATCGCTACCAAATTTAGAGAGAAAAATTTATGTATATTAAAATTCATTTTTGTAAATTTTCCATTCAAAAATAAACAAAAACTTGTATAATGCATTTGCAATAAAAGCATCGATATTTTCATTTAATGCATAGCAAAGCATTGATGCACCGTATAAAACAATAGATTTTATCCATGAAATGTCCAGTGGCTATGCCCATTTTTAATATCTAAATTATGTTACTCTTGGTCTCAATAAATTTATTGTTTGTTAAATTTTATAAGAATTTAGCACAACAGTGGCATACATACAGTTTGTCAAAAATATCTTTGCATAGTGAAGAAAAATTAAAAATTTTAGCTTTGATCGAGAATTCCAACAACATATAAAAAAGCAAACAAAAAATTTATACACACATTCCATTACTGTACTTGTCTACGACTATTAGGCACCAACAGTTATTAAATAAACACACACACATTACAAAAACAACAACAAAAAAGATGTTTACTCTATTTAAAAAGTGTCAAAAAAATATTTGCATAACTGATGAAAACAACAAAAAATGCAGTTATTTTCCGCGAATTTCATTAATTTGGGGTTTTTTGCAAATGGTATGGAATGTGAAAGGTGTAAAAAATTATTTAGTTGATTTAATTAGTTTGGGAATATCATATTCCATTGGTATTTTTCCCCACTCTACTCTGATGAATCTTATTAATTCAGTTTTATTAGTTGGCGATCTTCTTCCTACTTTTATTTTTAAATGAACCCACAAATTTTCGATTGGGTTAATGTCGGGACTTTCGGCGGGAGTATCAATAACTTTGGTACAGTTGTAGAGTAACCAGGACCTGCATAAATAAGATTTATGCTTGGAATCATTATCCTGATAGTATTTGTATTTAAATTTGTTCGAATTTTCCGGGTGAATAAAGCCGAATTTTCTAACACTGGAAGTCAATTCGTTTTTTAAAATATCAAAATATACTTCCTTGGTCATTATTTCGTCCAAAATTTTGATTTCACCCACTCCCATTGTTGATATACAACCCCAAACCATTACTGACAGTTTTCCAAACTTTACAGTAGAGATACAATAATATTTTTGTTTTGTAGTGCTGTGAGAGGCTTACGCCAAACTCTCTGGGGTCCATCATGGTAGTAGAGCATCATTTTCGTCTCATCTGAGAAAATAACGTCATCCCAGTACTCTGTGGGAAGTGATATGCGCTCGGTGGCAAATCGCAATCTTTTATCAACGTTTTGTGCTGATAACAGGGGTTTTTTCCTAGCCACTCTTGAAGAATATTTGTGTTTTTGCAACACTTTTCGAACAGTTTCATGAGAAACTCTTAACCCGTAGTCTTTTTCCACTTGAAGAGCTAATCCTCTTGTACTGTTTTGCGGGCTATTATAAATAGTTTTAATAATTTTACGTTCAATTCGCTGCGTCACTTTTTTTGGTCTGCCTGTAGAGGGTCAACTCGAGTCTTTCTTCGAAATTCAAATGGTAGTCATGCAAGCACTCATCTACGGCGGCTCCAACTATGTATAAGTAGTTTTAGAACATATTATACAAGGTGGCCCAAAATTAATCCTCAATTTTGATTTTGGATGACGTTTTTTACTAAATAAAATAAAATGATTTTGAGGGATGGAAATCTTTATTTTGACCTTCACACGCTCCATTGATTGTCTGTTTGTATACATACTGCACCTGTCTAGCTCACACGTGTCAAATATAATTGGCATAGGGTGATATATGTTGCGTCACGGCATATAACTGATTTCGACGTATTGTGATGTCTTATACCTACACCGAAGAGAAGCTTAAAACAGTAGCATCCTAGCAAGCTATCAATTCCCTTAAAATAAAAGCAAACGAAAAAGAACAACAAAGCAGAAGTAAAGAATTGGTTAGGTTAGTTTATATGGTTGCCCATAAGACACATCAAATTCATTTCTTCTCCCATTGTAAGAGGAAAACAATTAATTTTAAACTAAATTATTTTCCTACGAAATATTCGCGCTATATAACGGCAAACAAGCGCTAATAATACTAGAGGTGTCACAGACAAACCCACCCAATTGTTAGCGTCAAGTCTTATAAAAGTCTGAATAGATAACCACTTGAGTAATAACAGGTAAAGTGTAACATTAATTTAGATTGCAGAAAACACGCAAACATTTGCAACAGATGGTTAGTAAGCGAACACCTACTCACATACTTGCATTCTGTCACTTACAGTGCAAAATTGAATTTACTGGCAAACAAAAATATATTTTTCCATTTCCTTTTTTGATAAGCGTAGTAAACTATCATAAATACAAATATTAATTACTCAGCGAGACTGCTCGACATTCAAGACGCCAAATAGTCTGTCGCAAAGCCATTTATAAATTTTATAGCGCAACTGTTATCACATTGATTTGGCAGTAAGTCCAGCGCACAAATAAGCATTTATAGAGCCATCCACACATATTATACATATTTAGTTGAAAAAACAAGCATCATATTTCTTCAAAAGAATACTGAAAGAGACTAATTAAATAGGCAGAGCCGTATACAAGAAAAGAGAAGCGACAGAATAGACCAATGTACCGCAGGCCTCACCCATGCAGACACCTGCTCGAGCCTGAGCCACCTCCCAGGCACATTAGGAGGCATTTCCTCAACTACGCGGACGAGATCTCAGACAAAACCAAGAGACAGCTACTGGATCGGGCAGTGTACAGATAGGCTATAAACGAATTCATCGGGAGACTCTCACCACCTTCTTAAGCTCCCGACCCCCGAATGCCGTTATCGGAGTCCAACCATCACCAATCGCAGACGAAGAGCTTCAACTTCCCCGAGAATCCGCGTAACCTTGTCACAATTACGTTCTGGATATTATAGCAGTTTAAAAGGGAGATAAAAACGAAGCGATTGATTCTCGAATTTGTTCTGCGCTGACGTTGTGGTCTTGAGTATAGTACGTAAGTTCTGGTTGCTCTCGTTGATTTACGAATTCGAAATTTGTTTGGCTTTGGATCCATTTGTTGTTAATACTATCATTACGTACATTTACAAAGTTGTGCCAAATAAAGCAACATTTTATTATTGACGATGCATTTTTGATGTCATTATCAATGCCTTTACAAATTTTTCTAAGCCTTGCTTTCAAGTGACCGAAAGCATTCTCTACTACTCTTCTAGACTTGGAAAGTTGGTAATTAAAAAATATTTTCGCTGTATCCCTCTGTTGAGTTGTAAGGGTAAGGCTTCATTAGAAACTCTGTAAAGCGAAATGCCGAGTCTCCTAGCACAGCGACTGTAACATTTGTACCAAAAATGGTTTTGAGAATCATTGCAGCGGCCGGGTGCCCCAACATTTATATAGGTACATAAACCTATACCTATGAAAAATTAAGGTCAGTATTTTCATCGAACTTATATACATACAATATAAACAGTTCACCTGTACTCAACGAGGGCTAGTAAAACCCTTGTAGTTATAATAGTCTACAGCATCACTGGCGGAAGGTCTTATTTCAATATGGCAACCATCTGAAGTTAATTAAACTTATATGAGATCTTTGAGCATTAAGTAAAATATACACGCCTACCGACAGCACCCAAACATTGTGGAAATCCAATTTTCTCAAATTCCTAAACACACTCTTCAATTTTCTCTTGGATAAGAAATCTGCTGGGTAAATACTAAGGAGCGAGCTTATCCCAGACCGCTGAACAAAAATCCTGTAAAATATTGCATACGCTTCCTTTTGATACTCCGAACAGTCTGCCGATCGTCCTGTATTCAGCTGAAGAACCAAGCGCATATAAAGCAATCGCGACACGTTTGTCTAAAGGGATGCATTTTCTATACTTTATATCAGTTTTTGCAATGAACATGACTTCGTTACATAAAAAGGCAAAGGAATCCCGGCTCATCCTAAAGACCTCCTTAAAAAACTGGTCGGTGCTGCAAGGAATGTCTATCTCCCAGAACTTGCCATGCCTCACCTAGAATAAACGGACTCGCGTTACTTATTATATTCCCTAATAACTTATTATATTCCCTAATAACAAAAACAAACACAATTACTTACGTGTGTTCATAAACACTTCGACATGTCCCTGCTTTTTATACAATGTAATATTGAATTTCGCATGCGTATTGCTGCCATAATTTTTTGCAATCTCAGTAAACGTCGCATACGGATTTCCTCCAACTGTTTATTATAAGCAGCCAATTGCGCAATTAAATTAGCTATTCCTTCGCCTTAAAGAAACCAAAAACACCGAAATATTCCACCAAAATAATTTCTATGAAGAAAAACCTCTCAAAGCAGTATTAACAGCTGATTGTCAATTTTGCAGGCAATCAGCCATATCTGAACGGGTAGATTATTTTGGTGGATTTACAGGTGATTAATGCATATGTGAACGTATTATTACGGTGTTGCGCATTTTCTCCACGCAATGAACGCACAATTTTTTTTAGCACAAAAGAGAAAATATGAATTTTCATTTCGATGATTTATTTTCCTAGTTCAGAATAATTTAATTCTTTTCATGTATATTTTTTATAAAGTAAAATATTATGAGGTTAGCTCAACAAATATTTGTTTGTTATTAGTAAAACAGAACAGCGAGTACGGGCCATGTCTTGGTGCTAAATGTTATCGATGGTTTGGACAACATTGAGATATCGATAATCAAAATTAATATAAACCATAATTTATGGTATGCTAGTAAATGGTATTAACTTAGAAATCGCAGCAGAAGTCATTTTGATTAACCGGAGCTCTGTTGGTCTTTGAGTACCAGCGGAAGTTATAACGATTTGTGGAGTTTACCAAAATATTTAGCTTCGACAGTGTTTAGTGGTTACAACGACAATTTCAGCTTTGTCGGCAAAAGTTTATTGAGTATTTCCGCATACAAAATGTAGCAAAGGAAAATATTAATAAGTAATCCTATAAAAATGGATGTTTATGCATTGAATACGTAAGTGTATGTATTTAAATATAATGCGTGTATGTATGTGTATGTGCAGATGTGTACTTGAAAGCATGAACATGCTCATATGGGACCAATAAATTAATGCGTGCACAGTTTGAGTGAATGGCAGTCTAACAACTTCCTCATTTTTCCTCTTCCGCATTAATGCGTTGCAGCTCCGACAAGTTTTTCAAACCATCAACAAGCCATCAACCTATTTAATCTATGCCACATCAAACGCGATCGTCATAGTGGAGTACACGCTGCAGGTTTCCTGCCTGCTAGTAAATGGATGACGGTGGTTGACTCCAATCGGTGGATGACCAGGTGGAGGGGGATTGGGCGCCTCGGCTTCACAATTGCAACTGAGGAATTCAGCTTAAGTAAATTGGGTCATTCGATCGTTAGCAATGTGAGAACATAAGCAACTAATACAAAACATGCAGCAAATCTATGTATGTACATATGTAGGTATATACGTAGAGGCACACCATAAGTTATGTATGTATTTATATACATAAGAAAGAACATTATGCATATCTATGCATATGCGACTTCAAACACAGCTGCAATACGGCTCCAGCTCATACATACATACATACGTGCATACAGTGTCGGACAAAACATATCGGATTGGTGTCAATTAATGACACCATCATCTCTCGCTCTGATAAATATTATTCTAAAAGTAATGAAATTATTTGAAAATAAAGAAGAAATAGTTACTTTAAGAAAACATAAACAACCAAAGACATTATTTCATCCGTGACGTTGTATACGAAAAAAATGTACACTTATTCAATATTCAATGCAACAAAGCATATTGGACTAATTATTTTTATTTAAAATTGTTTAGCATAACCATTATATTTAAGGAGAAGCTTTAAGGTATAGAGACAAAGCAGTTAGGGAGGAGGAATGCTTAACTAAATTCAATTTACTTATTTTTGTCCATATTGGCACCCACGCTGCCGATCCTTCTCTTTACTATTTCCCTGAGACTTTGTATTGAATAAAGGTCCGATGACTGAGTCGGCCATTTGAAAACATACATTTTTTTTCAGTAGCAATCCTATTTCTTATGAGTTTTGAGGTATGTATCGGGTCGTTATTATGCTGGGTTGACCATAAAAGCGGCATATTCCATGCTTCATGGGGGAGAATTACAATTTCAAGTATATTTTTGAACCTAAAGCAATTCATTCTGTCATTTATTCGGTGCAGGGTTTCAATGGTAAATGCAGAAAAACATCTACACACCAGTACACCCCTCCATGATGCTTAACTGTACCTTGAGAATACAGAGAATCTAAGCGCATATTTCGTGATTGGCGAACTTTTCTCATTCCGTCTGAAAATTTGACATTAAATTTGGATTCATATGAAAAGAATGCAGTTGCCCAACGCTTCACTGACTAGTTGATGTACTCTGGAAAAAATAGAAAACGTTGTTATTGACGTTCTCGTAAAATAAACGAACTTTTATCTACCCCCTAATTAAGCAGGCCGCCGTAGCCGAATGCGTTGGTGCGTGACTACCATTCGGGAGTGAGTAGATTCGAATCTCCGTGTATGAATATCAAATAACAGAAAAGTTATTTCTAACAACAGTAGCCTCTTGGCAGGCAATAGCAAACCTCCGAGTGCATTTCTGCCATGAAAAAGCTCTTCATAAAAAACCATTTGCCGTTCGAAGTCGGTTTAAAACTGTAGGTCCCCCCATTGTGGAACTACAAATAGGAGCCATCTAATATGCTTTACTTTTCGGTTTAGGGCTTGAGCTCTAGCTTGGTGCCAATTTATGTGGATGGTGCTTTAACCATTTGCGATCGTATTACATAAATATCCAAGTCTTATTGTCGTGTTGTGGCTTCAGGGCGTTCTCCACGATAATGAGCTGCTTATTATAAAATATACTTTTGATTTTTTTAATGAAAACTTTTTGTCAATGTTTTTCTATCATTAATAACAAATTTTTTCAATTGAGCTGAATGTTTGTTTATAGCCATAACCATTTGTTTACTAGATTTTTAAAGAAGATTTAAAAAGATTAAAATTTAGATTTGTAACAGATTTAAATACGTTACAACTCTTACACTTCAGCTTCATGAAATGAAATCTTACTAAGAACGCTTAAACTACGCGTTACACGCGCAATCGTGTACAAATAACGGTATTTCGTTGCTTGCTATGATAAATTTTTCTCACGCCATTTTTGGCATTTCTGTTTGTTTCAAATTACGCCTGATTACGCGTAAGTTACAGCCGCTCCTAACCTGGAGACAGACGCTGAGTCAAACACTCCTGTCAAACACTCCTGGATTTTTGTATAGTTCACCATACCGTTGTATGGTGAAGAGGATACTTATAACGGGTGGCGCAAAATTAATCAATTATGGAAAGATTTATAATATTTGCAAATATCGTCCTACGGCACTCATATTTGACACTTGCGAGCTAGACAGCTGCAGCATACAAACAGACAAGCAATCATTTTTTTTTTAGTAAAAAGTTTAATGGTTAATTTGGCGACACCCGATTAATTTTGCGCCACCCTTTATTATAGAGACGGTATCTGTGCGCCTCTGTCCCCGGAAAGTCCTCGGATTTGCTGGCTTTAATATCGCTTCCTCAATTTCTGTCGCTCCTATCCGTGTTTGTCTGTTTGTCGCGGACCAAAACGCGAGTGGTATTTTATTTCCCACTTACCCTTCATATCTGCCGAGCATTCCCCATCCGACACCTGGGGACGCGTCCGATGGGAGACAGACAACTCCACACCTATGTATGTCATGTAATGTATGTACATAAGTAAGTGTGTACATATGTATGTACACTGCATCAAAAAATTGTAAATACAGCACTGACTTTCGGAAGAAAGTGATAATATCTTTAGGATTAAACGATTTTTGGTGAAAATTATTACTCTCGATTAATTGTAACCTTATGAGTGCGTTTTTATACTTTTGATCGTAAACACTTCGACATGGAGAGTGAGGCACCAAAAAAGCATTTAGAAGTTCCGGTTGATATTAAAAAAGTAATTGTAAAGTTAAAGCTAGAAGGAAAAAGCTACGGTAAGATATCAGCAACTGTTGACAGACCACGTGCTACCATTCAATCCGTCGTAAAAACGTTTGAAAAGAATGGAACGTTTATCATGGCAAAAGGGAGAGGACGAAAAAAAAATGTTAATCAGTATACGGAGCGAATAATAGAACGAATGGTTAAAGCTGACCCGAAAATTGGAGCACCTACGATTGCAGCGAACCTTGAGAAAACTGGGGGACCAGTTGTGAACCCACAAACTATAAGAAACTTCCTGAAATCTAAAGGTTACAAGGGGTGCGTTGTACGTAGAAAGCCATTTATATCAACGAAGAATGGCCAAAAGCGTATGGAGTACGCGAAAACCTATGTTGATAAGCCAGATGACTTTTGGAACGATGTTATATTTATGGACGAGAGTATATACAACATATTCCGGTCAGATGGAAGAAGATTTGTATGGAGGAAAGCGAATACTGCTCTCAGAAAGGAAAACCTCACTCCTACCGTCAAGCACGGTGGCGGCACAGAAATGTAATGGTTTGGGGCACAATGGCGACTAGCGGTGTTGGAAATCTTGCAATTGTAGAAAGCACTATGGATAGATTTAAATATCTTTTTATTTATCTTTTCTAAAGGACAATTTAAAGCAGAGCGCTGAAAAACTTGGTCTCGACTCGGATTTCAGGGTGGTGTAAGACAATGACCCGAGGCATAGTTCGGAAGTTATAAGAACTTACTTGATTTACAATTGTAAATTTGTGCTCCCACACCCGCCCCAGTCTCCAGACTTAAATCCGATTGAGCATTTGTGGGGTATTTTGGACAAAAAAATTAGAAAGCATATAATAAAAAACAAAGAGCAATTGAAGCGAATTATCGAAGAGGAGTGGCAAAATATTTCGCCTGATGAAACCAAGAAGCTGGTATGTTCCATAAAAAGTTGACTGAAGGTTGTAATTGGAACAAATGGATACCACACGTCTTATTGAAACCTATACATTTTAAGTAAACTTTAAATTTCCTTTACTGTATGTACAAAATTTTTATGTAAAATTTTGAAGATAATTTCTTTTGGGTTATTTTTGCTATGAATATCCTTAATTTATTCGTTACATTTTTTGTTATTGCTTTCACTATGAAATAAAAGATTGAAGAGAGTAAAAATTTTCACCAAAAATCGTTTAATCCTAAAGGTATTATCACTTTCTTCCGAAAGTCAGTGCTGTATTTACAATTTTTTGATGCAGTGTATGTACGTCGAGTATGTTGCAGCGTTTCCATTTGAAGTGCAGTATTGGTAGCGGGTTGCCTGAAATACACGTGCTACATGTGCCACATTCTTACTATGTATTTTCTATGCGCATGCAAAATGCACTATTTCAATGAATAAATAACGTGAACCCTGTCTGCTGCATTTTGATTGATTTCATTGACGCGATGGCAAAAAGCACATTCACACAACACTCGTGCATTGTTGATATCTTATTTTTTAGTTAATAAGGCATTCTTTTCGGAATTATGTTTTTATTATTGTTATTCATATTATTTAATATTTAGGAATCCATTAATAATAGAGGACTTCCGACTTCAACAAGCCTCGAAGTTCTGGCAAAGCTACGACTTATGGAAAGAAATGTACACCAAATTGACATTGGTGAGTGAAATCCATTGGAGTGGACAGTGTATTTAATTTAAAAACTAAACTTGCCTATTTCAGACGACCTTCATGAAATGTCTCACTGCAGGAAAATAATGAGAACATATTAACAAGGAAATTGCACTTTTTATAAAATCGAGGTTTTTTTTACATTTTTCATATCCAGCGAACTCTCGGCAAACGAAAAAAGTATAGTCTAGTGATAATAAAACATTGAATATTTATAAAGAAACAAACCACCAAATGAAATTCACACAATAAGCCTGTTGTTGTTGTAACAGCTGAAAGATACCTCTTAAATATTTGGGGAATGCTGCGAGAGAGACATCCCTTGGTCAGATATAAATCTGCGCCGATACGGTAACGTCGAGCCGACTGTCATGGGAACGTCACAAAAGTCCTGACGGTTGATGGTTAAACATTGGTTTTAGAAATTTGACGCTGTATTTACCTCCAATATTGTTAAAAGTAACTATACTAGCCCGAAAAGCTCCACGCATTATAATCTAATATCGTTCACGTTAAGACGTTTCGATAGCCCTGGTTGAGCTTTGCATTCGAAAGAAGGCACAGTGACGGTTCTGCAAATTTGCCTGCTATAACATGGGAGACTCAGGTTTTAGGCATAAATTCTGTGCTTATCGATTGAATTCGTTTTGCAAAGGCCTAATACGTTGCTTTTCTAAAATCAACAGGAGATGCCTTTAAGTCGGTGTACTTTCTCCATTGCTCAGTGGTCTGGTAATTGATTTACTCTATGTACATACAACAATTCCTTTGTTTGTTTGTTAACAGTAATAGTTGCCCCGCCAGTGCCAGCCATATCACCGGTCATCTTCATCTAGCTCATCTAAAGCTAGGCCCAGGAAACATGCTGTTTCGACGGGTTGGGTCCAGAGGGAGAGGGGCGTTAGATGAGTCGGTTTTAGGGGGCATGTGAAAAGGTGGTTAGTGTCGTGTGGGGTTCCTTCACATGCCGGACATATGTTTGGTATGTCGGGGTCGATTCTGGATAAGTAGGAGTTTAACCTGCTACAATATCAAGTACGTAATTGTGTCAGTGTTACACGTGTCTCACGAGGAAGTTGGACCTCTTCATCTGCTGGTGTTTGGGTTGGACTCCGATTACGGCATTCACAGGACGGGAGCTTAAGAAGGTGGTGACGGACTCCCGGTGAATGTCGTTTATTGACTGTCTAAACACTGTCAGGTCCAGTAGATTTCGGTCAGTTTTGTCCTGGATTTCGTCAGCGTAGTTTAAGAGATGTCTACTGACGTGCCTGGGAGGCGGCTCAGGCTCAAGCAGGTGTCTGCAGGGGTGAAACCTGCGGTAACATCCCAGCAGGAACTACTTGCTGAGCAGTTTGTTATGCTCCATTACTGGAAGCGTTTGTGCCTCGTTGTGAAGGTGTCGAACCGGGGAGTTTAGGAGGCACCCGGTCGCTGCCCGAATAGCAGTATTTTGTGCATGTCTGTAGCTTTATCCACTGCGTGCTTGGACTTTAGTGGCAATTGCGGTTGTGTGCGCTGAGAAGAAGAGCAAACTGTCGAAGGTTACACCCAAAATTTTGGGGTTGTTTACAGTCGGAATTGGTGTGTCGTCGACTTTTACCTCAAGGGACAGCTTGACCTCCTTTGTCCAGGTGGTGGAGAGGGTCGCCGTGGATTGACTTGGGGAAAGTTGGAGATTCCTCGCAGTGAAAAAGCGAGAAAGGTCGGTGAGGTAGTTGTTCACTTTGGAACACAAGCCATCGATGTCATTGCCCGACGCCATTATGAGTATGAGACCAGGGAGAGTCCCGCTGGTGGTTGGGGGAGCTTCGAGATGTAGAAGTTGAACAGCTTTATCTTCCTCTGCTTTGATGTTTGATCTCGAAAAATCACTGACGAGAGACGACCGCTCAGGTAGTTTGCGGACCACCTCTTCAACCCTGGCAGGAGTGTCGACTGATAAATATCATCTAGTAGCGTGGAATGGCTGACTGTGTCGAAAGCCTTCTTCAGGTCCAACGCTACTAGGACAAACCTCTCGCAGGGGTTAAGCGCGCGGTTTATCTGGGCGTTTATGGCGGTGAGTGCAGTGGTGGTGCTATGAACTCGTCGGAAGCCGTGCTGATGTGGGGCTGGGGCCAGGTGTTTGGTGAAGAGTGGGAGTAGGAGGGCTTCAAGTCTTCACTACTGGGGAAAGGAGAGTTATCGGACGATAAGATTCCCCTTGGTTGGCGGGTTTCCCAGCCTTCAGTAATGGGACCACTCTCCCTGCTTTCCACTTGTCAGGAATGATGAGAGTGGCCAAGGACAGATTGAAGACCCTTGTCAGAAATCCTACTCCCAATGGTACCAGGTGCTTCAGCATCAGCGCGTTGAGTCCATCAGGGCCAATGGCTTTTGATGTTTTTGATTTGTTGATGGCCCCCTGAACCTCATCACCGGAGAAAGCAAGTGGCGCACTGTCGTTCGTCAGTTTGTGCAGCCTTCTGGTAGCACGACACTTGGATGTGTCGGCCGGAGGATGCAGTATAAAAAGCCGGCTAAAATAGCTCGCGCATCTCTTCGGGTCCGACGAAGTGCAACCGTTGAAGGTGATAGCCACCTTGTCGTTGTGCTTCACGGGGTTCGACAGGGACCTAACGGTGGACCTGAGCTTACTCACCCCAGAGGTGAGGTTACAGGTCTTCAAGTGCTCAACCGATTTAGTTCGCTTGTGTTGATCTACCAGTTGCCGGATCTCCAAATTGAGATCCCTTATGCGGGGATCCCCGGGATCGACCTGGCGTAGGTGGTCACGCTCATTTGCCAAGCTGGCTGATTCGGCTGGAAAATGAGGACGGATGTCCTTGAAAGTCGGCAGATCTCTCAATCGAGACGATAATGGGCAAGTGGTCTGATGCAAGCGGTAGCATAGGTCGCCACGTTATGCTATTTATCAGACCCGCGCTAGCTATTGTTAGGTCAGGCGAGCTGCTGCAATTGTCCACTACCCTGGTGGGGGCGTCGTCGTTCAAAGTGCTGAATGTCGAAGCGTCTATTTGCTCTGTCAATTGCTATCCCCTACGATCGTTTGGCAGGCTTGAATGCCAAAGACCGTGATGCGCATTGAAGTCACCTACAACCAATCGGTTTTCACCTCTGATGAGCGCACCTATATCAGGGTTATATCCTGCCGGGCAGCAGGTGACAGGGGGTATATAAACATTAAACATTTCGAGCTCGGAATCGCCTGTCCGGACAGCTATGCCTTGACATTTTAACGTGCTGCCCCTGCGGTCGATCCCTTCATCAATGAGTCGATACTGCACTGTATGGTGGACCATAAACACTAGGCCACCACCAGTGTCTCGCTCGCGATCATGTCTGAGCACGTTATAGCCATCCCTGGTGATCAGAGAGGGCCTAGCGTGCAGCTTGGTTTCCTGGACCGCAGCTATTTTGATACTGTGTCGGCTCATGAAGTCAACTATCTCGTCGACCTTGCTCGTGAGTCCGTTGCAGTTGAATTGTAGAAGCTTGAAGCTTCTAGGTAAGGTCGTTGTAACTCGGGGGGTGAGGGACGCGTGGGGTTGCCTACGTAGGGCCTACTGTGCAATCCGTTGTTGTTGTAGCGGCCTGATGATGGTGAGCGGCCGCGCCACGGGGGGCGGTTGCGGGTGCAGAGCTCTGCCGCAGAGGGCAACGTAGTCAGTTATCCACTCACGGGTGGTGCGCAGGCCGGAGCATCTCCGAGAATGACAAACCAGCCATTGCAAGAATTGCATTTGACTGATGCCAGATTCCGAGGTATTCCGGTCTGGCACACGGAACAGACTGTGCGGGGGACCAAGAGCTGATAGGTTGTCCCCACACTGAGGTTGGAGCAGGAGGGAAGGGGATGGGTTAAGTAGGGGGAGTTGTGTTGCTCCGATAGGTTCCTTACCGTAGAGGTGTGGGTTGTGGTGGCGGTTGGTAGTGCCATCCTATCAGGCGGAGTAGTAGCCGTGGAGGCATTGGACGCCTGCTGGCGGGAGCAACACGGGGCCACATACCGTGTGGACCATTCCCTATGAGTCTTAAGGCCTGAACAGGCCGTTTATGGCAGACGCAGCAATATAATACTTCTGGCCCAGGATTGGATTCGATTCCAGCCCTGAGGAGAAGCATTTGCAGCAAGGTTGCTGCGAGGAGTTGCTCCTGTGACGTAAGGGGTGGGGTGATATGCTGTTCACTAGACAGGGCTTGTTTACTGTGACGGTAGCCCTTTCCGAGTCATTCCGGTAACGTAGAATCGGCTGCCATGGGAATGTATAACAATTCCTGGTATATATCAGTGTCCTACGCTATTTAAATAACGCTGAAGATCTTAAAACGAACTAATCTTTTTGAGGTATTTGTAGAAAACAACCCAATTCACCAGAAGGAGAAAGTTAGACTGGTTTGTTCCCACTAAACAAAATTCAGATTTCTTCCGAAGTAATTAAGAGATAGTAGATAATTCTGGACAGTATTATAAGTTCTTATGGAAGCCTCGCCCTAAACATTATTCCTCTAAATACTAAGGGGAAAGGGGATTCTATGTTCGGACTCAATATCAGTTATGCATATATTATTTGTTGCAGCAGATCTTCTATTAGTTGCGTCGGAAACCAATAACTGATATTGCTCCTGATACCTGCGTCCTTCCATTTGTAACTTTATGAAAGCTTGCTGGCTGAAAAGGAAATTGCTGGTGGCTTAAACTATACCACAGCCTAATTTTAATGTCTCACGATAGTCACCATTAATTTCGCTGAAAAGATTCTACAAGAGTCGCTCAATATGTATTCTTAACTGATAGCTTCAGCACTGATTCTGAGTCATGATCTGGAATCTACGTCGATACACACATGAAGATACACATACACCTTTGTTCACAAAAGTGTGTATAAAAGTCATTAATCAGCAGTCAACAATTTTTAGAATTATCTTTAAGTTTTTAATTCAATTTCATTTATTTAATGGAAAATTCATCTTTTAGGTATATTTAAAAAAAAAATCTCTGCTTGCTCAGGATTAAGTAAAACCACCATACCAAGCTAGGCCTTATCAACTGCAACCATTCAGGTGGCAGCCGTTTCTAACCTACTTTCCTGTAAGGACTAAGATTTATTTCCGGTCAAATGCTGCCACTTCAGCAGCATTAATATTGAATATTTCTAATAATACAACAACGAAAAATGTATCAACTGCATTGATTTCTACGTCGGCCAAATGGCAGAGTCAACAATTTTTGCATTCGGTTTCAACAAATTGTATTCTTGTTAACAGAATTTCAAAGAAGCTGCTGTAAGTCAATCGTCCATTCTAGTTGAAAATTAATCAAAATGTAAATACTTTTGAATAAATATACCGAATATGCATCTAATTAAAAAAAGCGTAGAAATATTTTAATTACTGATATCAAGGCAACGCCTGTAAAAATTTATATATACATTTAGTATATAAGCTGACAACACCATTTGTTTCGTGGAAATACGTTGTATTTAGCCCACTTTTTAAGCTAGTACGGACCACTAAAAAATTAAAGTTTGTTCCAAATTTATTTTCATCGATAAGTTCATAGGAAGCAGCAATATCCCGTAATTTTTTACAATTTACTAATAAAATACTACAACTTATGGTGTAGTTAATTCATTTCTAAAAACTTCAATAACTTTTATTTTTATTTTTATTTTTTTTTTTTTGTTTTTCGAACGGCGAGAGAGGAAGCAAATTACAAACTTATGTATTACTTTAACTAAACCACAGAAAGGAAATTTGCGATATTTCATAAGAAAGATCGGTAAAAAATTCATTAATTTGGGATATGTGTAAGGGCATTCATGTAAATCCAAAACTAGATTAACTAGACAAACTATTTATTCCACTTACAGCACTCCTGAACACCGTGTGCATACAAATGATCCAATTGTCATGTTGACGTATGTGGGACCTTTTTGGCCACAGTCAAAGCATTGCCTATTACCACCACCGTTGGTTACCAACTCTCGCAACACCTGCAGGTACTTGTCATCCTGTTTCTTACGAACCACAGCTGCCATATCCGTACTTTTTGTCAAATGGGTCTGCTTAAAGGGCGATTGCGAATGAATATTATATTGTTGTTGCTGGTTTCCTTTCCGAATTTGTTGAATTATATACGGCTCCGCTGCTCTCGTTGTTGTACCCGTGACTGTGGTTATGGTTGCTGTTGCCAGTTCACCGTCACTGTCAGATGCCGCGAATTGCTCTGTATCCGATGATGGATTAGAGACGGTAGTCCCTGGCGGATCCGTAGCTTTGGAATGTAATGAAGTGTTGTAAACAAAAACGAATTGAATTTTGCTGCCTTGTTAGACTTCCTTTTTTATAAAATATTGGCGAAAGGCAACACAAAGTGATTTCAAAATCGATGTAGCTATCAATCTATCTGTAACACTCGGTAGATTTTCTTTTTTTTCAAATTTTGACAATAAGCTGCCTCGAATAGTAACTCAGAACCGCGGCAATTTTAAGGCAAATATATTTTGGAGCACAATATCGCAGCACAACACTTTTACCCACTTTGCACAACCTACCAAACAACTTATTTATGCAACTGCCACTGCCACTGACACTTTTTACAATGAATGCACGCTAGCCTAAGCAAGTTGTCGCCAAGTAGGTATGTTTGTATTTTATTATTTGTGTGATTATTTACACATCTCACTTTTTACGAAATGAAACACCTTTTCCACCTTAATATTATGAATAATAATTACTACGCACTTTACACTCAACCGATGAGCTGTTGGGTTGAATAGATTATTTTGCGTCCTAAAATATGTTATTTTATTAACATTAGTTAATAACAAATAACAAAGCGGCAATAATAAAATAATATTCAAACACCTCTGCTCTTTTAGCTCAACTGAAAAATATATCTTGGATTGGCTAACGTCAAGAGAATATTTTCGTGGCCAGTGTTACCTTGCACTATGTAAATACAACTTTTAAGTAATGGTGCTCACACTCACCAATGTAAGCGAACGTTCCGTAGCAGCTGACACGAAAGCCTTATGTATCGATATTACGGAACACAAGCACACACAAACCGAATTATTTTGTAAATATGTTGCCAAAGGAAAGCAGCTGTTTTCTACGAGCACAAGTGTAGCTCAATTTTGTGTATCCCACGGGCAACAGAAAGGGACTACGATAACGTTGTTGTTGTTGTGCAGGTGAGTGCGGGCACCATAAAGGAAACAGGTATCTCAATATCGTCTACGTGATGTGGAAATTATAAATTTTGACATTATATTGACATATTCGATGTAAGTAGGTAAAAGTATTAGAAACGAGTTGAATTTTGTTTAATTCTCAATTCGCATTTTTTTATAACTATTAAGGAATTTTTAAAAGACACTCGCGCGAAATGGAATTTGAGTATTTCTTTCAAAAAAATGATCCATACCACTTTTCAGTTAATAATACAGCGTGAAAGTAAAAGCTGTCCTAAAAAGATATTATAAATCATTAATATATTAGAAAAGTACGCGTTTGCGTACAAAATCTGCAATACTTAAATTATTCATCATTTTAAAGAAATGTATAAATGCTACTTTTGAATGCAACGATGCAGTAAGCAGCTCTTCCTCTATTCCATATTCGTGTGTGTCACAAGGCCATCTTACACTGCGCTTAGACTGTTTTACTAATGGCACCATAACAAGCACGAGTACAGTAATAGTATAAACAGACAGCGGTGTTAATCGGGATTACCGATTAAGATGCTAATGTTACTGATGGCTGCTTTGTTTATTGAATAGTTTTGTCAGTAAAAGCTGCACCGCAAGCAACAAGTGTTATTAGCTATCCTGGGACTAAGAAATAATAATTTATTTAAAAAAATATCTTAAATTGCAATTTCCCTACTTGAAACTGCATCGAAAACAATTAATGTACAGTGGGTGGCCAAATTATTATACTCAAACAAAATTTTCTGTACTTTGTTTTTACTGTACTATTGTTTTACAATAGTTTTATTATTTCGAACGGTGGACTGCTAAACATTTAGTAACTCAGCTATTTGACGCTGGGTATATTCACAATGTTCCAACATTGTGGAAGTTTTTGCTTTTTTAGTTGGTGTGAGGTCAGCACACGTCGCCATCTCTACAAGGCAAAATTTTCAATTTATTTCTATAAAAACCCAATTAATAAATAAGAAAATTAGAAATCATCAAAAAAATATGAGTATATAACACAATAATAACCCAAAAATAAAAAAGAAAACATTAGCACTTACCTAGTACTGTAGATTTATTTTTTCTTAAAATCCACACCCGCAAAAAGAAGCTTGCTCTTTGAAATTTGAACTGATACTGTCACTAACGTCTATCAAATATGAAACAATAGAAAAAACAAAAACATAAGTAATTCTAGATCACGTACAGTGTTGTCAGATGTGTGAAAATTCCCCTAATCCGCTTAAATTATGAGAATTAAGTATAGTTGTAATCCGCTCTATTTGCAATTAATTCCTCAGATAATTCCGAATTAAGAAATACTGGATTATAAAAAGACTTTAAAGTTGAATATATGGTATATATGAATTAATAGTGGACCAAATTTTTGTCTTTCAATTGAAAATGACTTTTAAAAATCGTTTGAATTGGTAGGTGGGATGTAGATAACAAGTCATTTGACAGATCTCATTTTAAAGATGCGATAAAGGTAATCTAATAGCATTCGCATCATTGAAGGTTTTATTTGTCAATTGCACTTAGCTGTTAAAATTTAATGAATAATTGCAATTGTTTTGAAGAAAATTATATTCAAGCTGATGGTTAATACGTGTGTTGTTGAAAATTTCTAGCTTATTTCGCTATTGGCAGCGAAGCATTGAAATTAAAAATTTCTTAAAAATTGTTTGTCTTCGCAGCAATCCTGTTGCCCTCCATTTGTAGAAAAAAGCAAAATACTCATTAAACCTGCTGTTATTATGACTATGGTCAAAGGTTTAAAAAGCTAGAGTGACTACCATTCGGAATTCAGAGAGTGAGCGTCGGTTCGAATCTCGGTGAAAGATCAAAAAATTAAGAAAAAGTTGTTTCTAATAGCGGTCCCCCTCGACAGGCTATGGCAAACCTCCCAGTGTGTTTCTGCCATGAAAAAGCTCCTCATAAAAAATATCTGCCGTTCGGAGTCGGCTTGAATCCGTAGGTCCCTCCATTTGTGGAACAACATCAAGACGCACGCCATAAATAGGAGGAGGAGCTCCACCAACACCCAAAAAGGATGGAAGCTCCAATTATATATACATATATATTATATATAAAATAAAATAAGAGCACTTATAAGTGTTCATTGTGTCACTGGAGATTATGGCACAGTGGACCTTCTTTCCTCTACACCCGTGGGACTAAATTATGGAGCAAAAAATTGGCTGATCTAGTGAAGATCTGCAGGATCGCTCGGAAGGAAAATGGACGGCAACTAGGCTCCAACACACAGGGGGCCAAAACGTGGACCCTAGAATGTGTTTGTACAATATGGGTATCAAATGAAAGCTGTTGATAAGTGCTTTAATACGGGGTAATTTTCATATCTATTGATGACTAGGGTCTCGAAATATATGCCAAAACGTGGACCCGACGTGTCTTTGCACCGAATTAAACCAAACTTACACACATTGTTAAGTAAGTATTGAAAATGGGTTTCGTAAAGTTTGGTTGTAATTCGGAACACTGGCAACGCGTACAGCGTTCTTTTGAACCAGCCATAATGTCGATTACTTTTTTAACGCTTGGGGCGGAACTGAACTGTCAAATTTACAGTGTGAGTTACAATGTGTCAATATTTCTTTCTGATTTGGATGCCATAAGGAGAAGGATTTAAAAACAATATTCTTTTTTCCTGATTTTCAATTTATATTTTATATTTACTCAAAAACAAATAGAAAAACAAAAAATATTGTTTATGCCAAAGCGCTTGAATAAAGAATAAAGAAATAAATAATATGAAAACCATATCTTTTCTGTTCTAAACCATATCTATTCTATTTTAGTGTGCCCAGCGAAGCGGGCCGGGTTTGCTGGACAGGCTTCTGGAAGGGAAGCAAAATAACTGGCCTTAAAAACACGAAGAAGAAGTTGCTGGAACGCGCCAAATTTTTCTCGAGCGTCGAGCTAAATCAGTTCTGCTGAAGACAACTGTACTAAAAAAAGGAGGGCACAACCTACAAACAAGGATAAGGTATCTGAAACTACCATCGTTTAAGAGTTTCAGATTGGTTGTTGTGCCCAAATAGTCTCACGGGATGAATAGGGAAGAATTAAGGAACACCCCGCATGGGAGATATATAAGAAATGCAAATCTGTACATAAATTCGAAGGTACATACTTTCGCCCAGGTTTAGTATTAGTAGATTGTGCAACCGAGAAAGCTGCCAACTGGTTGCATGAAGCGATGAAAAAACTGTCCGGCTGAGAAAATCCAGAGTCAGACATATATGACGGGGCCAATATAACGGATATACACATTACTGTGTACCTAGCTGAGCTGTGGCTGAGCGACATAGCGGGTAAAAACACTCGAAGAAGTTGCGGAAGGCTCAGCTAAAGAAGCAGTTAGCAGTCAAGACGCGAGCGGACGTAAAAGCGCAACGCCTAGTAGCCGCAAAGATAGCTAAAAAAATTACCGAAAGCTATCTGACTGTGGACGTCTCGCTGCTGCCTCACGAAAACAAAGAATTTCTGACGTTAACAGAGGGTTCGAAGCGTTGAGCCAATTTAGCATAGGATACTTTGACGGAGTGGTACTGTCAGATATCGATGAAGATGTAGTAAAAACGAATACCATCACTAATATCGCCCAAATAAATCTTCACCAGGCCAAAAGCGGCCTTCGGCGGTAATCGCAAGGGAAAATATCATGTCTAAGCAAACATCAAGTCTATAGATGTTGAAGGTTGTTCAAAAACGCTACGCTACAGAAGCGAAATATCCTTAACATCATATTCCCCAGTTTTTGGTCTGCCAGTCCTTTTTCCATCCTCGATAGAACCAGTTTCTTGATAATTTTCCACCAACCTTTGAATTGTCGGGCGATTTTCGGACGATTGTTTCTACCAAAAAAAATTACGAATTTTGCAATATTTTGTTTCAATAATTTGAACGCGTTATTCTATCTACTTGAAAGATGTCATAAGATGACATAAAATAGGTAGGTCTAGGAATTATTTACCACTGACACCTAGGCGCCGCTTTTGGAAGACCCTTTATTAAAACGAAATTCATTTTGTTTGTTGTTGTTGTAGCAGCTGGCAAACCACTGCTTGGAGCGGAGAAGCCATCAGTCGTCGTCGCCAATCTCATCTAACAGTACACCCAATGGCCAGTAGACCCAGGCCAGAAGGAAATAATGTTAGATGAGTGGGTTGGTATGTGGTTAGTATTACATGATGAGAGTATATCAGTGTCAATTCTGGGTACGTAGGAGTTTGATCTGTAAGAATGTAAATAAATTTCTTTTGCTCTTCTGTTTTTTTGTTTGCTTTATTAAAAAGGTAAAAGTAATTTAGTCTAAAGAAAACAAAAATTTGCTCATATAAAAAATGCTTTTTTTGATTTTAGTACTTAAAAAAAATATTCAATATTTATTTTAAATTTATTAGTTATTACAAAAAAAATACGATTTTCAGATAGACTAGACGATTTACCTTTTGCTTTACAAGCAGAATTCCAATAAAAAAAAAACCTTATGCATTTTAATGTAGGTATTATAAAATATATTAGATCAAAATATATTAAGTATACCTTGAGAATTTTAATGAATGCATAATGGTTGCCACGATGAGTGTTTGCAAAAAACTACATTTCAATTTTAATTAAGGGGAAAATAAATAATAAAACCAACATTTTAAAAAAGAAATACTTTTGCGCTTTCATTGCGACTTTATAAAAAAGAGGCGATAGCTTTTACATTTGGCATTGATTTTAAATACATATTTTCAAAATAGTAAAAACGAAAAACAAAATTAACAAGAAATCAGGATACAAAATTCCCAAAAGTTTGGTCTTGCAAAAACAAACTACTACATATATATATATATATATATAATTGAAACCGCTATTAGAAAAATGTTTTTCTTAATTTTGGTGTTCCACCGAGATTCGAACTAACGTTCTCTCTGTGAATTCCGAATGGTAGTCACGCACCAACCCATTCGGCTACGGCGGCTACTACATGTACATATACTATAATACGCGCACGCGAAAAATGAAGCACTTAAATAAATTGTTGTAATTCACGTTCAATTATAAATTAAAGATAAATAGTTTTATGTTATTACAACATAAATAACAAGTTCGTTTCTTTTTTTCAAAATGCATAAGATTACACGTATTAAAGACTAAAATATTAGGAGTTAGTTTTTATGCAGTTCAAATGTATCAATGCAATGCGCATGGCTGCGAGCGAGGTAAGGCAAATTTAAAATACCAAATGTATGTCTATGGAACTTGAAATAATTTAGTATTTTTTGCTTCAAAGTGAATATTTCAAGCTAGTTTTTTTCGAGCGTAGCAGCAATTTTATTAAATTTATACTTTAAGTATTTTGTCGATTTCCTTACGAGTATATAATACATATAATTTAATGTTTTATTTTTAAATGAAATTGCTTGCAACTGCTTGCAACCATCAAATTATAAAAAACGTTAACAAGACATAAATTGTCTAATTAATGCACATAGATATGAAAAAAACCACGTTAGTTATCGTTTAATGCGCAGAAAAAAATCTAAACACTTGCTTCGAATTTTTAAAAATCGGCCATCGACAGTTAGCTATGTCAATTTGTTTCTTTGTTCTAACTTATATCTTTAAAACATAACATTTTTTCGCTACCTCAAACTTTCGAAAATACACGTTAGAACTTAGAACTAGAACTTATGCGCACTGCATTGATTTTATTTTCAATAAACATATACTTGAATACAAAAAAAGGAATAAATTAAAAGTAGTATTACTGTTCGAAATATAAATTTAGGCTTATACAAATAATAAAATTAATTTTTTTTTTCTAATTACTTGAAAATTATTTCCACTATGCTAACCGAGTTTTTTTATATTCCACTTAAGGTTCGCGATTAAACTTTAAATTTTTCTAAACAATTGCTTTCGATGAATACAATATCCAAATTTGTAGAAACCTACTCAAAAAAATTAAATGTGACACAAACGAATAATTATTACTATTAAATTAACGTTTGAAAAAGGGATATTTTTTTCCGAAATGAAAAAAAGTTAAATCGTTTGCTTATTCGTTTTCCTGATTTTCCGTGTCAGCGGTCGTTTCATCAGTGGCGGAAGCGATATTTCGTTTGCTCGCCGATTTAACCAATTCCAGATATTTTTCGCCATCGAAACGATTACTCTCATCTGCCAAATCCTGCGGAGTGAAAAGGAAGAGACAAAATCAAATAACAATGATTACGAAATAATATTTAGTACAATAATAATTAAATATAATCTAATTGAAAGTGCGCTAAATCGGAGTTGATTAGTAACACAATTTTGGCTTACCTTACATTTAGGATAATTAATACTTATTGGCTTAAGCGTGACGATGAAGCATTGTTATTGCGGCAACGACAAATGCGAATTACAGCGATGAAAATGAATGAATGTGTTATTTCAAATGTACGCGGCTATATATGCCGTTTCTAGCGAATGATTATGAGTATGTGTGTGTATGTGTATGTATATATGTGGTTTTGTTTTTTGGTATAGTCTTTTTAGTATGCACACTTAGAGGTAACAACTTCAAGACACGAATGATGCTAATAGAATGTGAGTGTAAATGTAAATTAAATAAATATAACGAAAAAGAACAAAACGAAAAATGAGGAAATTAAATTAAATAAAAAACATTAGTAAATAAATAGTTACAAGCAATGCACCCAAAATTTTAATTTGCTGAATGTGATATGAATAAATGGAAGGATGGGCGGTTAGAAGTGGATAAATTCAGACCCGAACCATCTAGTTTAACATCTCTTACTGACGCAACCATTTTCAAACCAGCAAATGGAGAGCGAACCAAGTATTTCAGGATAACAATTTAAATAAAACATAAATATAATATATACCGAAAAATTATGCGAGAAATTCAGAGTTTTTAGGGTATTACATGTTATATGAAATTACTGTTAGCCACATGTTGTCATATACACATACATACATAGTCGTCATATTTTCAATCAAAAAACTAAGCTTTTGAATTATAAACATACTTTTTACAGAAATACATATGCACTCTTGGCATCATTTGGTAAATTTATTAAAATTTGATAACAGCTGTTAAGCACGATTGCCAAGGGTTAATTTAATATCGCAAAATGTGAAAGGTGTTATGTACTTTTAGAGAAGTTTTATTCTCTTTGAAAATACTTCCACATATAATTTCTCAGGATTAGTTATTTGTATTTAAATTGTGCTGGAAAATAATCAATTTGCACCAAATGCACACTTTTGAATCTGATCAAAAATAAAATCAATAAACTCAATTAGTAAAAACGATATTTCCTTTTTAATTTTAGCCCAAATAAAATTCAAATTTCTTACATTTCATCTTTTCTACTGTTAAAGAAAAATACATTTTTATTTTTATTATTATTTTTTCAATTTCAATATTTTTTAACCAAAAGAATTAATAAAAAATAAATTCATTTGGTAAAAAAAATTATTTTCTTTTTAATTTTTTCGCTCAAATAGAATACTTCATGTCTTTCTCTTTTCTAAAGTGAATCAAAATGAATTTTTATTTTTGTCTTTTGGCCATTAATGAATTTTTTTTATTTTTTGGTTTAACATTTAATTTATTTAAATTGAATTTATTTAATTTTTTGTTACCCAGTTTTACATTTTAATTATTTTGACCGAGAAATTTTTTATTTTTGCTCAAAAACAATAATTCACATTTCAATTTTTTTGACTCAAAGAATTAATCAAAAATAAATAAAAATGAACTCATTTGGTAAAAAAATTATTATTTTTTAATTTTTTTCGCTCAAAAAATCCTTCATTTTCACATTTTATCTTTTTTAATGTCAATGAAAAATTAATTTTTATTTTTGTCTTTTGTCCATTGATGAAGTTTTTTTATTTTTTGTTTTAACATTTATTTAAATTAAATTTATTTAAGTTTGGTTACCCAAGTTTAGATTTTAATTATTTTGACCGATTAAAAATCAATTAGCAAAAATTAGTTTTAAGTAAAGTTTTGGTTGATAATAAAAAAAATATCAGAAAACTCTTCTTTAAAATTAAAATATGCCTTACCCTACTGATTATCCTATCCTCAATACAACCTTAATTTTTTTTGTTTTTTTAATTTTATGTCGTTAATTTTAATTTTATGTCGGCCGCCGTAGCCGAATGGGTTAGTGCGTGACTACCATTCGGAATTCACAGAGAGAGCGAAGGTTCGAATCTCGGTGAAACACCAAAATTAAGAAAAACATTTTTCTAATAGCGGTCGCCCCTTGGCAGGCAATGGAAAACCTCCGAGTGTATTTCTGCCATGAAAAAGCTCCTCATAAAAATATTTGCCGTTCGGAGTCGGCTTGAAACTGTAGGTCCCTCCATTTGTGGAACAACATCAAGATGCACACCACAACTAGGAGGAGGAGCTCGGCCAAACACCCAAAAAGGGTATACGCGCCAATTATATATATATATAAAAGTATAATATAAAATTGTTAATTTTAATAAAACTGAATGCATTGAATACTTTACGATTTAGTCAATTAATTTTTAAATTTAAACAATAGAACATTTTATAAAAAATTAAAGATTCGCGCATTTCATTTAAAAAATACAAATTTTGAGCCTGCGATTATTTAACAACAAAAATGGTGAAAGCTGTTTTTTACCATAGGCTCCTTGCGATTTTGATTTTAGTGAATTTTTTAACTATTGTACTTGTGAGCCTAATCGTAATCAATATGAAAAACTATTACACCAAAACTGATGTCACAAATGTACATACATAAAATGTTGTTAATTTTATATAAATAAAAAATATCACTAAATTATAAGCAAATGTGCAGTTTATGTTAACAACTATGCGTGAATGTGACTCTGTGTGTGTTTGTGGGCGCATGTGATGTGATGAATTTAAGCACTCCATCAAAATTGTCCATACCATTTGTGCTGCTGAAAGCATGCGTTTAGTTTACTGGTCGATCGATGAGCTCAATTTAATCCATGTTAAAGTGAAATAAAGCGGTTAAGAGCAATATTTTTCCAAATTATTTTTTAGATAAAATATCTAAGTAAATACTTTTTATTGAGATTTTCGAAATAAACTGAGAATGTACTTATAAGTGATATCTTAAAGAAAGGAAAAAAGAGGTGTACCAAATAAATTTTGCTCCCATACATATGTAGGTGTACATATAGTAAATGCAAGTGTATTTAAGTATAATCATAGAACACCAAAGTTTATACCCAATACATTAAAGTAATTACTTCTTTGTCTACAATTAAACATTGTATACTTAATACAGATATATACGAACTTTTCTCCGCACATAAATCTTATTACTAAGTACGCAAAGTGATGCTCTTTTAAATTGCGTTAATTAAACAACTACAGAATTGCGGAAAGATGAATTCAAGTGCTTTGGTGTAGAGGCGTGCAACACAATTTAAAATTTCAAGACAGATTGATTTCCACAATATTCAGCCAAAAAAATTTTCACTTTGACATGGACACAAATAACATAAAAACAAATTTTGTTTTTGGGAACGTTTAACCATGAAAATATGAAGTCCAATTTTTTTGAGGTACGTACAGTCAACGTCTAAAGAAAGTGTTGATAACTTTTGACTATTTATTATTTACTATAAACTACACCAAAAACCATATAAAGCAGTCTTTTTACAATTTGCAATTTTATAGCTCATTAAATGTTTGGTATAGTAAGTGCAAGTTTCAAGGTTAAAAGTCATACTGATTTTTGAGTTTTTTTTCGGTCGCGGTCTTGTGCATTTTCGCCTACTCCACGTTTTTTTATATGGAAGAAAACACCCAACACCGTCAGCAGAAAAGATTGTAAAAAATTAATGCGATTTAGGAATAATTTGGAACTTGCACTTTTTCTAAAAACTCTAAGTAAAAAGTTTAAAATTTTTAAGAAAATTATATGGTTCTTGTAGTGGTATTAACTTTATTTTTATAAAAAAAAATAATTGAAATCACAAAATAAATAAATAAATAGTCAAAACTTATTAATATGTGGTGTACACTTTCGCGTGGCCCGCGAGATTTCAAAATTCACCTTTTAGCAAGCCTCGTACATTGTGTAAGGAGGTAAGTATTTAGTATTCATGGTATTATTTGGTCTTATTAAAAAACAATCTCACGCAAAAACTGCTGTATATTGACCAAAATATGATTATAGATGGGTAATGAATAAGGTTGGAATAAAGTAATTACTCGAAATGTGACAGTGCCCTTTTTCACATTAGGCTCGCCGTACTGTAATTTATATTAATAACTAACAGTGTAAAAAAAATATATAAATATTTTAGGTATGTACGCAACTAAAAAATAAAAAGACGTCTCGAGCTCTTCCATGCAAAATTGTTCGGATAGCATTTGTATTTCCTTTTTACGGAGAAGAAGAAGCAGACAGGGTTGAGGTTTTATTGCGATGTTGCAATAGTATTTGCTTTTATTCTTTTTGTATATTTACTGAATTTTTATACAAGCCATTTCGAAAATATTTAAATTCGATTTGTTGCAACTTATTATTCACTTTACTAATAACAAGTATTTTTGCCCTACCGAAACCAAAAAACACTTGATTTCATCCATATGCCTCTCCACTAATGTAAGCCTCAATACTAGTTTTAGTAGAATTCATAAATGTCTGCAGTACCCTTGACCAGAAATATAGTTCACCGACTTATTCGTACAATGGCACAAAAATGATGCACAAACTGTGTATCAGCAAAGTTAGTTTTATGGGAATAGAAATACTAGTTGGGACTTTCATTCAAATTCACTGTTACGCAATCATTTAGAAAACCAATTATAAAGCAATATAATTAAATAAAATTACTATTCATTTCTAGTTTACTTTGTGATAAAAATGCATCATTGCACGAAAGCTGCCCTTATCTGTGTGTTTGTGTGTATATATAAGTTAGTGTCTGTTTAATTGTGACATTTTTTACTGCATTAGTGCTTGTATCTTTTACTAAAAAACTACAAAATTTGCAAAACATGTTTTCTTTGAGACTCGTGTGTTATCTATTTCTTTAACTTTAATGCTTATGGTTTTTTTTTTAAGTTTTGCACTTGCGTTCTTATTTTGAACTGACATATTTCATTATTTAATTCAATTTTATTTTTTAGTTAATAATAATCTGTTTCACAGCCAAAACACAGATTAGTTAAATGTATAGTACATTAATCTTTTTTGCTTTTCTTTTACAGTTGAAACTGATAATAACATTTCGCATGCTTTAGATTTCATACCTCGAAATTCGTGGCTGAAACGTCCATTTAAAATATGTAGATAAATTGAAAATACAACTTTAAGTTGCATCTTTTATTATAAATAGCACTAAAATAAGAATTTGTATAAGAAACAAAACAAAAAAAACGTTTAAAAGGAACAAATATTTTTAAACTATGTTCATTTTGGTTTTTTTACTCACGCTTTTATAAAAATATATATACCTATATAATTTTATGTATAAAATAGTTAAAAAGATTATGCCACAAAGTTGTTTCCACTATTTTATAGGGAGATTTTGACACATTTAAGTTTTTTAGATTGTGTATTGCTGAACAATTCATCCAATCATTCACGTTAATAATTGACAACTAAGCTGTCAAACGTTTTTGCTTTTACTTGTACATATATTAAGAGTTCGTCTCTTACAAAATTAAGCATTCACTTGGTCGGATCGTAGAGACCATTTTTAATTTGAAATTTCATATTAATGTTTTAACAGTAAAAATGGTTACGTTATAAGAAATCGATCGAGTTTGTGTTTAAAAATAGTCAAGTATCCTAAAAACTATATTGCTGAAATACGTCTTGGTAGAGGCTACACTGTTCAGAATTATGACACTGTGCAAATTCGAAAAATGGACAAGGGGTTTGATGGCGTTCACTGTTTTCTCAGATTGACTCCAGTTTTCGAGATAACGGTAAATAAAAATTCCCCTCAAGGTCGTTGAGAGCTACGTATATGTTAAAACTATTTGATCTTGATGACTTTCAGAAATAATTTAGCAGTATAGCATTAAAACCGTGCCATTCATTTACAAAAAAGTTTAAATTAAAGCAATTTTGCTAAAAGAAATATAAAAAAAATATATATATATTGCAAATTGTCTTCTGCATCGTTTATTATGTATGTTACTGGGATCACTTCATTTTAAGTACGCCTTGTGTTGATGCAATATATTTGTTTTAAACCTCATCTTGCACTCGCTCCTTACAGTATAAACATGCCCTATACGATTTTGAGAACCATCATTAATTTAAATTCATTTGAGAACTTTGCACTCTTGCCACTTGCTTCTGACATTAATCGCATGTAGAATTTGAGCGATACTCGCGCATAAACTTAGGGCGCTCAATGGCACGCCTCTGATTTGCCACAACATCAGCAGTGATTACAATTTCTGTCCCTATATATTTTGTTTCGCTGACAAACTCAACATCAGTATCGTTATCTTCATCATCTATGATTTCAATGATCTCATTATTTCTTTTGTCACGTTTCATTTTTCTACACTTGCTCGGTCTGGTCTTACCCATCTTCACTTTGTCCCTTTCAGCCGCAGCAGTTACGTCAGCATTACCTTTGACTCCATTATCATTCGATTCAAGAGATTTGGTGGCTTCCTCGGCCGGCTCATTAACTAAACTGCTTTCCATAATGGAGGAAATCATTTTGATTTGTTTACTTAACAATTTTTGTGGCTTATTGTCTGTATTGACAAATGCATAGGAGCTGCCATTAGTATCATTGGTGTTGCCATTATTAAAAGTGGCGGATACATTATTGGTAGGTGGTGCTTGTGCTGGTGGGGGTGTTGCACCACCACTGCTATATGGCATATTAGCATAGCTAAAACTGCCGGTTGTAGGACCTGAACGGACAGACATAATTTTTTGTTGGTGTTGATGTTGTTGTTGCTGCAACTGATAGTGAGTTTGTTGATTGTTGCTGCTATTGGCATTTGCGTCGGCTCTTTGGCTATACGGACGGTGAAATAAACTGTTTGTACCAACATTTGCATTATTATAGTGACGATCGGTGTGGTAATGCTGTTGCAAATGCTGCTGCTGATGTTGCAGTGCATCATAGCCCTCTTCGTCTATACTAACAATTTGACGGTTAAAGAAACCTTTCCGCTTGATATGTAATGGTGTTTGCAGTTCATACTGCTGACGGTTATGTGTAAGTTGACTACCAGGGTGCATGTGCATATTAGCCTGATGCTGTGTCTGTGTTTGTGTAAGAATTGTGGGCGATTGTGCCTGCGCTACCATATTTGAATTCTTTGTGGACATATTTAAACTACTAATAGTCACATTCGCACTAACGACAACGGCGCCAACGGTGGCACTACCAAACGGATTATATATATTATTACTAGCAATATTTGGAAAAGTATTTGGCGTATTTGCAGTGGTACTAGTAGTAGGAGTAGAAATAGTAGTATTGGTAGTAATGGAAGCAACACGTAATATCGGTGCTGTATTAGTAACAGTGCCTGTTGTGGCAGTGAGCTGTGTTACCTTATTGCGTACGATGGCTGGGAACTTTTCGCATATTTTCTGCCACTCCCCAGGGAGTGCCCAGGAATGGGGACTCTTCGCATAGTACAACAAATGCTCGTATTCGTGAACAATTCGTGCTGCATGACAACAAATAAATACGTATGGATTATTGGATTGGAATTCGAATGTAATCCACAACTCCACTACTAGAGGCACACTTACCCGAATCGCTGCTGACGAAACCAGCAGTTATGTTTTCATTTTTGCCACGCGCAACTGTTGAGTTAGCTGCCGCTTCAGGTGTAGAGTCCTTGCGTGAGAAGTGACTTCTACGTGAACGCGATAAACCATTGCTTTGACCTGAAGCTACAAAACAAATGACAGTCAATAGTTTTCTAGTGATGACCAACTTAAAAAATCAAAGCAAACCATTTGTATCGGCAAATACTTCATCATCAAAATCGTACACATTACTGTTTACACCCTGTGCGGCCATATAATTCAAGCCGATACCGCTATCCGCCAGTGGTGGTGCAGCGGCATGCAAAGGTGTGCCCATCATGAACTGTGGTGCAGCCATAGGCGTGGACGGTGTTGAAATAGGACTTACAATACTACCATCAAAGGCAGCCCCTGCCTCCACTGAAGCTAAGAATTCGGCGCTGCTAAAGTAATCATCCAATACTAATTTTGCAACCTAGTAAACATTTTAAATATTCAATCACCGTTCAGAGGACATATCGCATGCGCACTTACCCGCACAAGATCGCAACAATCACCGGTGATTTTGATAAGATGCTGACCCACGTTCACCGTGTATTTGTATTCACCTAAAGAAGCATCATTGGTGGAAAATGAATGCAATAACATTTGCTGATTGGGACGCAACACTTTACCAGCAGCTGCAGCTGCGGCAGCAGCCGTAGGTGTGGAAGTGCTACCAACGACGGCACCCATCATATTCATGACTTGTTGCTGTTGTGCAGCAGCTGCTGCTGCTGCGGCTGCCGCTGCCGCAGAGGCAGTCATGAAATTTTGCGCTGAATTGAAGCTCAGACGATTGGCTAAACTGCTATTGCCAGCACCACCTGCGCCCGGTGTACGTGGCGTAACAGCCTCATCGGAATTGGAAGATGCCAGTGAAGAACATGAACCACCGCCACCAGCATGGCCGCTACCCATAGCGGGGTCCAGACGCACAGGTGAGGCGTTGCGACGTATAGTGTCCTCGATGAGTTGTTTCGCATAGCTAGGTGGGAGAGAAAATTTTAGTTATGTATTTATTATTATGAGTTTGGAATCGGATTGGTTGAGAAGACATAAAATCGAATTAAGATAGTTTTAAAACTGAATTTTCAAACAGAAATATTGCGACTAAAAGCTACTGCATTGTGCGTAGTAAGAAAAGGACGTTTACTTAAAAATCGCTAATCATTGAGCAATAACTCACTTTTTTTTCACATATATAATATATTTCCTCGCACACGATTCATAATTTATTTATCTAAATTCTCTTAGTGAGTTTTTTTATTAGACTATCGAGTAAGCAGTGGAAATTAGTGTTTTTGCCTTTGAGCAGTTTTAAGCACTCGTTACAAAATGTAGGAGTGACATTTCTTGGTCGAATATCAATACGATAGCGAAGATTCGAAAGCATGCAAACAAGGAGGTTCAAAATATTTCTTAACGTTTCTATCGGCAGTATACAAATCGTCCAAATCTTTTGTACTCTTTATCAGACAAATAATATAATTCGCGTTTTGCGAATGTAAAACCCCTGGACATGACGCCATGACCTTATTTTAGTGCTCATCCACACAAAGCGTGGTTTTGGGTACTTACTTAATTTTTTCCTCAGTTGGTCCCGTAATTTGCACCAGACGTTCCTTAGCTCCAGGATTTACTAAAGTAAAGTTAAAAAAAAATATATTATTATACTAATTCCGCAGCGAAAACAACGGCTCATATGCTTGCATGCTTGCTGGTTGGCTATACATTTACGAAGCGCAATACAAAAAACCGCCACCTAAATGTATGCAACTTCTTACAAGCTGAGCCTCACTGCATCTTCGAAATTCGATTAGTATGAAAATAAAAACACTTAATAGCTTGGAAAATAATGTAGTTTTTATATACATATGTATGTAGTATGTACACGTATGTATGTAATTGTATATTTCGTTGATTCGATGCATGCGTGTGAAAGTGTGGTGTATGTTTTTATTTTTTTTTTAATACAAAACTTATTTGCATGCAAAATAATATTTTTTATGGTTATGTGAATTTGAGTTGATGAGGTGAAAATGTGAAAATGCAAAATAAACGAAATTTTAAATAAAAAGAAAGCACACACTAATAAAAGTAAATTTTAACTTTAACACACAAATATAAAAAGCGTATCTTTAGCTTTCTGCTTTTTAAGTCCAAAAAAAAAATCGAAATCGAAATGAGTGAAAATAAGTTGCCCTTGAAGCAATTGCAGCATAAAAAATTAATGCTAAATTACGGTTAATAGCAACAAGCAACCACAAATAATGTTAATAGCGTTCACGGTGCCATAGCCCCCAACAAATGTATTGTTACCGATAATGATATTCTTTTTAAATATGCATGAAGTTTTTGAATTGACTCTGTGTACATGTTTTTACCTCTTTGGAAGGAAATTATCGTTTCACTTAACTCCTCAATCATATGAACACGTCTGCCTTTAATGCCCATTACTTGTATGCGGACACATATCCAAAGAAACAGGCAAAACACAATAGTTGATAGCAATTAAATAGAGTTTATGGCAAAAAATATTCAAGTATTTGCTGTGACGTTTATGGTGCATAAAAGTAACAGTTTTTTTGAAACCTTTTGTAAAATTTAAAGAGATTTTCAGACAAATTACATATATACCTTTTCCCGAATCCGCATTACGTATGACCACTTCGTCTTTACAATAAGTTTTGCCTGGTATTTTAGTTGGTTTCGGAAACTTTCCCGAATTTCGTATGACCTCACCCGGTGCCAACAGGAGTTGCGTCTGCTGCGCGGAACCAACAGCGGCTATTGCGGCTGCAGCGGCGGCGCCAGCCCCACCGAATGTGGGGGAGGTGCTTAGGAACCCGGTTTGTGTTGGATCAACAAGTCCATCGGGTAACTGGAAAATTAAAACACCAAATAATTAACGCAAATAAAACTTACGAAAACGACTGAAACTAAATCTTACATCGATGTTCGTTACTTGCTTGGTTTTATAGTACGAATTGAAGCCATTGTCCTCCCAGCCTTTGGCGCGTAACTCTATCAATTCGAGCAGATTCAGTCTCGTCATAATATTTAAGCGTTCGTCCTGCGAAGCATTACGGAAAACAACGAAAGCACGATCTAGTGTATCTTTCGATACCGTCTCCAGCTGTGGACCGTGTATGCGCAGGTTTTGCACTAATGCGGCCATTGGTTCCGTATTATTGATGCCCGATTGTAGATTCAACGCAACACTCTCAATAAGCTGAATTAGCTCTTCAATGAGCATGTAGTTGTTTTTCAGTGATGAGCGTGATTGTGATTTTAATGGGCGTGGCGCCTCAACATTTTTCACTGTACGTCCAATGTGCGCCATTTTCTTTTAAATGAACTAAGGTTTTAAGTTAAAATTTAAAATCGTTTATTGATTTGGTCGTTCAACTGATTATTTATTTATATTTTTTATGTTTGTTTTTATAAGCGTGGAATTATAGGTGGTTAAATTGATATTGAGTATTTGAAGTAATTTTTTTACAAAAAAAGCTTCAAGTAAAATTGAAGGAAAATCGAGATTAACTCAAACGTCTGTTCGCACCTCCCCCTGCAAAAATTAAGAAAGAAGAATAAATAATTAGCTGTGCGATATTGATTTAATTTAAAGCTTCCTTTTTGGTTTGGGTGTAAGCAGTTAAATCGAACCAAATAAATTTGAATAATTTGCCTTTGACTCACAAGTTTCGTAAATAGTTTGTATGGTAACGGCAGTTTAACCGATAAATGTTGGTGTATTAAATGTTTGCCAAATAAAATTGTTACGCCATCAACTTTGACTGCTTTCAGGTTTGTTTTAGTGTTTATTTTTCTACTTTTTCTATTGATTAGCTTACGTTGAAGCCCTACGACGATGACAATTGTGTCGTATATGTATTGTACCTTACCTCTTTCTACCTTTTCCAATAGACACCCAACAAATTTAATGTCGGCAAAAAGCTTAAGTTGTTGATTTGCTCAATTGATGTTGCTTGAATATTCTATGCTTTGGGCATATCCTATTTCTTGTTTTATTTAGTGTTTATTAGAAATATTTCTCTCAATTTTTGATTGCTTTTTCCGACGCTTCATGGAAAATTGCTTGTTAATAACGTAAATTGTTCGGAGCTATTTGACTTCTATCTGCTTGCATTGTGTATCTCGGTTAAGCTGATAACTCATTTCCTGTGCCTAATACACTTGCATGCCCATATGTATAGCTTATTTGCATTTTACGGTTATTCGTTTTGATTTATTACTTTCTTTTTTATCTTTCAAAATACAGGTAACATTCCTTTAATACAGGTAATTTCAAAATACAGGTAACATTCCTAAAATTGCCGTGTTGTATGAGACCCAAAGCAAGTACAAAAACAGGGGTTACTCCGAAAACTTGTTAAAAAAAGTTTTTTTTTAATTCTATATAAGCAACCCTAATTTAATAAATTTCTTCATAGTCACTACTCAGGATAATCTACCGAGAACATTTTTTTCGGTGGAATGATATCACCTTCACTTTCAGAACTTCTTTCTTCATTTAAAGTTCTTGCATCTTCCTCCCTCTTAAAAAAAATCTGTAATTGTACTTTCATTGCTGGTACTTACCAGGTCATTATAATTTCTCGGTATGGGGATAGACAGTTGTGCAGTTCCCTTCTGAGTTTTCGACTTCTTTAAATATTTTTTTTTTTTATATTAAATTATTAAATGCACGAGGATTTAAAGACCCATAAACTAGCAAGGGTTTTGCCATAAGGTCCTCCGATGCATTACAGCAAAAAAGGATATTTAAACACCTTAAATCCGGGTGCTGTTTTTTTTTTTTTTTCGATTCAATCGTTCTACTTTTTGAATTGGATTTGACATAGGATTCTCCTTATTATTTAAGATGGAATGGAATTTTTTTTTTCACAGCAATAATCAATCCAAATGCTGAGTGTCTTTTCCATTTTCTCAATTATTGACGCCCAGGTGCGAGCTGCACTCTTTGCGAATTTCATTGATGCAGCAGCAACTGCACTTCTTATTTCTTTTTCATTTTTCTTGATAGTCCGGACTGTTTTTTCATTCAAATTAAGCCTTTTTCCAATGTGAGATGCTTTTTCTCCTTTCAACAGACGATCCAAGATTTGTACCTATACTTCTAAGAAAATAAAGCACATCTCGTCTTTATAAAGGTTTTTGAAATTTTCTTATCGTGTTAGAGCGAAACCGTGTTATAAGATGCCGTGTCGAAGAACGCATACTCTGCTTTAGAAGCTAATGAACAAATATCTTCAATCAAAGGCAATCTATGATAAGAGCGCACTAAAGCCAAATATAAAATTAATAGACGTTTTTTGATTCCTCAAATCAATTCTTGGCGAATCTTAAAGCATCGCATATATTTATATGTGTTATTTATTACATTTGTAAGCATACACTTTTGTACATCTTTGTTTATTTAAAATTCATCAGACTAGTCCGAGTTTGTTTACTGGGCCACAGACCTTGGTCGGGAAAAACCAGTGCCATTCCGCCGTTCTCTCAGTTGATTCTACCTTGCCGGAACGACCCAGGTCCATATTCGGCCAAGGATTGTTTGTTTAAGCTGTTACAACAAGAACAGAGTAATTTAAGTGCATCAAAACATGGATTCCCATCGGCAAGGCTTCTAAATCCTCTGCATTGTTCATGACGAAGATAATGATTTTGGAAGAAGAGATTGGCAGCCCTGTAGAAAGTTTTAAAAACTTGTATTAAATGATTTTATGGGCTTGTGAAACGTCCATTGTCAGAGTGCACTTACGCAGACTTTGGAGGTGGGAATTTTTAGGTTTAATGCATTACGATCCAGGTTCTTATGTGAGATGGTGGCATCCGTAGGACGTACAATTTGTGGAGCAAGATAATATTTCTTACGTTTTGCAAGGCTTACCCAAGTAAGTAACGAAGTAATGAGTACCAATTAATGTTCTACCCTCCTTTCGGAATCAACAGCCCTAACAAGTTGAATAGCTTTTTATATTTAGACGTGTCTATATTTTTTCTGCTTTATTTAAGTAACCATTGCAGAGTTAATTGTTAGCCATATAAAATTTCCTATACATATCTTCTTTCATAATTAGCGCAACCAACACAAAATTCATTATTCGACGAGGTGAGAGCCGCACACAAAACTCATTCAGTTGTATGAATATGACAATTGGAATTATAATTTCAGTATGTGATGACACGCTTTGCATTTCAATTCAAACACTGTCAATGCCGCAAGCAGCACGCAATAGTACTGGCTATCATAATTCCCTGTAATGTATTTATTGCAAAGTTGAGATTTTTACTAAAACATTATTATTATATGATACCCATTTATCCATTTTTGATCGGGTGGATTCTTGCCAAATCTCATTCAAAGACAAATGGGTAACCGTGCGGTTATTAAAATATACATTTCTCACATATGAATCATCTAAAGGTCATAACAACACACGTTAAACCTATGTGTTGCTATCGACAAAAGTGCCAGTAGTTTATCGTCCGTCAAGTCGGCAGTGTTTTGCACAAGACTCCCGCCCACTCGTAAATGATCTATTGCTGTTTTACCGTATCTCCATTTCATGACCGTACTTACAGAAATGTGAATACATTTTAAAAACTCTTACCCAAATGCAGCCCTTATCCCAATATGAACTTGCAACAAATTTGTGCACTCGTTCCACTTTACTTAACTGCTGCCCTGACCAGTACAAGTCAATTGAATCATAGTCGAGAATAGCAACAAATATTCATTTACTCAGCACCTCTGCCAACGACAGCAGCAAAGTTGAAACAAAAACAAAACAACAAAAATTAAATACGCAGGGAGGTTGACAGCGACGTTGACTTCTGTGTAGCAATGGCTGAATGCGCAATGGCCACATTTTCATAGAAAAATTCTTTCTAACAATTAAATATATTTGTAACTGGAAATACTATATTTGCAGATTTTAACTGCCACTGAGGTTTTTCAACTCATACTTGTATTTTGGTGCGTAAAGTAGCGGTGTTCCTCTGCACTTTTTATTTTCCCTTAAACTGCTGCTTTCGATACCGTTGTCGCAGATCTCGCTACTGCACTTGACATTATATCCGTCGCGCACATTTTAAGACTTTTATATGATAAAATAAACATGTGCACTGATATTTCATTTGGTTTTTAAGAATTACCAATATATTTACACTTTAGAATTCGTTTTCTCTAGTGAAGAATCCATTTTTCGGATAAACTTACCAGAAATTCTGCAAATTCACACAAGAGAAAAACTTTTTACTGCTCGTCGTAGTGGATGAAACATCCAATCAAAGCAAATGCAAATCTCAGTGCTGCCATTTTTTGTGGATGCTAAAAATTCGCTTATTCTATTGTGAATCCCAACACCAAATTGTTTGTGAATGGTTGACATTTACATTTCCGTTTATTCTGTAAATGAATCTGGAAACATAAATTTACAACAACTACCAATCATAATACCATACATATTGCGTTTAAAAGAAACACGTAGTTTTTCGGCAATGGCTTTATCTGTTACGGTGGAAGATGAAGAAAGTTTACGACAGCAATGTGAAAATGCCTCCTTGGAAGACACATCACAACCTACTAAGAAAATGGAGCAAAAAGCAGTCCTACCACCCATTAAACTAGGTATGTCTTTTAGTGATTGGAAGCAAATGAAAGAAGCAGGCGAAGATAACAATTCAAGATCCGCAAAAGTTATAAAGCCAACTGGTCTACTTAGGCAAAATCGACACAATAACAATTCGTCATCTGAACATTGTCAACAAAGACGACCGCAACAACAAAATTTACCTAATTTTAGTGCATTCCCTAAACGTCAAAACCAAAGAAGTGACCGCAATTTCTTTGAAGATCCCATGATACCACCAATAATGTCGCCATCGTCTTATGATGATCATCAATGGTCGTCTGGACCTCTAATGCAGCCCATGTTTCCACCAATGCCTCGAATGCCACGGTTAAATCAATATAGTATACGTCTAAACCAATCTGGACAATATAATAACCGACTGCCTTTGCAAATTCGTACATCGCCGCGCGTTAAACCGAAATCCGGGCAAATGAATTCAACTGCGTCCCAGAAAGAGCAAAAGCCTAATAGTATGAAAACAGCCACCACTGCGGACACAAAAATATCAATCCAAGAAAATAGAACTCAACCGCAAATTTATGTTCAACGACCCCGTAATGCTATGAATAAAAATGATAAGCTTAAATCCAACTGGATAATAAAACCTCAACCACCACCACCTATGCAAGCAAATACGCCGGAATTACGAGAAGAAAAGCAACGTATGTGGCGAGAATACCGTCAAGCTATGAAGCCATTTAAGAATCGCGAATTTTCAAATGCCAAAAGGGTTGTGCAGCGGCTGGGTAAAAAGAACTATGAAGAATTGGATGAAAAGGATCGTGCACGTCTAGACCGAGCATGGGAAGCTGTAAATGCACATAAGGACATGTTAAATGCACGAGTGGAACAACGATCGACTCGAATCGAACAACAATTAAAAACCGGAACAATTGAAACCAGCAATGGACCGACCACAAATGGAGTCGAACCACTAACAAGTTGGCACTTAAATACTTCATCATATACCACTATTTGGAATAGTGGTGCTACACAAAACGCTCCTCATTCGTTTCGTCATGTGCCCCTAATGCGAAGCTTCGTACCTGCTGATTTGTGGAACACGACGCCAGTTTTAACAAATCCGAGAACTTAAGCTAAAATATATTTTTGGAAACTTACAGATATAAGTTAGTTTTTAAGGTATTAGGTAAAATTTGTTAGATCGTGGCCAGAATGATAATAAATTGGCTTCGAAGTATGATTTATGCAATCAGAACTTTTTTTATGGGACAAAAAGCTTATTTTATTGCTTTTCAATACAATCAATTACGTACGCGCTATGTATATTTAAGATAGATCGTTACTTATTCTCGAATAATTGTTGCGATTCGGTTGATTCAGGACTCTCACCTTCTGCAGCTTCGCCAAGAAGTTCTCGTCGTTTTGTTTTGCCTCGTAATATTGCTGCTTTGAAGAGATTGCAGTATAACTCAACTGCTGCTGGTGAGTCATCGTTACCAGGTACCGGATAAGTGATCAGATTAGGATTACAATTACTGTCTACAATCCCAATAGTGGGTATAGCCATTTTGGCTGAATCTCGCACCGCTACATGCTGCGTCAAGATATTATTCTGGGTATTCAGGAAAATACATAAATCTGGCAAACGTGTTACGGCACCGAATTGCACATTAGCGTTGGTAAAAATACCTCCCCTCCAGAAGCGCGTGTGTGAAAATTCACCCGCTTCCATTGCTTTTTTCTCCACCAAATGAGCATTGAGAGCATTCCGGTTAAAAAATAAAATAATGCCATCGCGAAAAGCGACATGTGCTGCTACATTTAAAGCATCACGCAGATGTGAAGCTGTTATATCCAAATCAAAAATAAGGTGGCCTAGACGACTGCCATATATGTAGGGGCGCATACGATCGTCCAACGATCCTTCTTTGTGGCCATAATGTACTCGTGCATTGAAAAGATCGCGCACGGTAAAAAGGTTATGTACTTGGAAATAATCAAGGTGCTTTAGTATGCGTTCCTCGATGGTGGCGATATTCTCTGGCTCCGTGTTGGTAGAATTTGCTGCGACCTGAGTCTGTTGATAACGCTTTGGGATAACACAAGCATTACGTAACGTAAAAAATCGTGCCCCTGTAATTGTAATTCCATTTATTGGAAATATTTCAAAATGAAAGAATATAATATAATTTACCAGATTTTAGCGAGTTTTGTAACATCTTGGCCCTTCCTGGCTTTTAACCATATGTGTAAGGAATAACAATTCACCAATGATAAACGAACAGCTGTCGAAAACTCAGGTTGCCAGACAAGGAATTAAAATAAATTAACTACTACTTGCTGTAATAATACGTTCACATATAAGTAGATGATCTACTTTTTCGTACTTAACTCAAAATCCGTAATAAACAAGCGCGATTTCCCATACAAAATTTCTCGCCCAAAATCTGAAATTATAAAATAATCCTAGATAATAATAATACTTTTGGACACACAATCCTGTGTTTTCTGTGTTATCGATAATTATTATTACGAATGTGAAGAGAAACATCAAAATAAAAACTTAATTAAATGGACGCCGGCAAAGAAAACAGATTTGTAGACATAATTTTAGTTAAATATTATTAATTATACATTCATATTACCGAAAACAGTGTGTGTCCACAAACGCTTTGTCCTCTTTTACTTATTATTATATGTAATATCGAATTTCGCATGCGTATTGTTGCCATAATTTTTTACAATCTCAGTAAACGTCACATACGGATTTCCGCCAACTGTTTATTATTAGTGGCAAATTGCGCCATTTAAATAGCTATTCTTTCTCCTTGTATTTTCTTCATATCTTTAGTAATATTTAAAGAAACCAAAAACACAGAAATATTCCACCAAAATAATTTCTACGAAGAAAAACCTCTGAAAGCAATATAGCTGATTATCATTTTTGCAGGTCATCAGCCATATGTGAACGGGTAGATTAATTTGGTAGATTTATATGTGATTAATGCATAAGTGAACGTATTATAACTCAGCCATGATAATTCTTAGGCACTTATAAAACTATACGCGCAAATTAACTTTTTTTTTATATTGGACCAAACCAATTTTTTTAAGATATTGAGTTACATCTTAATTAAAACACGTTTTACGAAGTTAGTCACCAAAATCAAGATAAATAACTAACGAAGTAAAAATATGAACATGGCCTGCTTTTTACTCTTTTTAAATTCAATAATTGGAAAGAATGTTTTCCAAAGTTCCAATTTCGAACTTCGACGGCCTATATCCCGATTTCGGTGGTTAAGCTCGAAAAGCTTAACAAGCTTAACACAAGCTTGTCTGCTTGTGACTTAATTTTTTAAACACAGTTGCTTTAGTCTAATATCCATCAGAGTGCTGTAAAGTACAATAATGTAATGAAATTTGGAAAATCTGAAAAAATTTGTGTTTGTTATCTGAACCTAATCAAGATGTGGCGCACAAACGGAGCGCAGAAAAATTTAAGATATCCAGTAAAAACAAATAAATACGATTTTTGGTAATTATCAAACAGATATGGTATTACCGATGCGGTACAAAACGCTCTTTCATGGTTGCATAAAAAATAATTGAATTTCATCGAAAATCGTATCAAAATGTTATGCATTTTTATATATTTCTCAATATGCTTGAGCAAAATGATTTTCGGCAACATTTTGACGTTTACTACTTTAGCACCTTCTGCTTCGGATATATTCTACAACCCACTAACATGTAAAGCGGAGAACGTTCGTCAAAAGTTTCTTAAATATTTCAATGAAGAATGCAATCTGGTTAAATAATAAATAATTTGTTGTTTTTTTTATTTACATATTCATATAAATTTTTGTACTTGAATAAAACAAATTAAACTTCATATATAAATAATTAACTTGAGTATGTAGAAATGGCGAATATCGCATACGATGGAACGATGAGCTGTATGAGCTTCACGACGACATAGACATAGCGCAGCGAATAAAGATCCAGCGGCTACGTTGGCTGGGTCATGTCATCCGAATAGATACAAACGCTCCGGCTTTGAAAGTATTCGATGCGGTACCAGCTGGTATTAGTAGAGGAAGAGGAAGGCCTCCTCTGCGTTGGAAAGATCAGGGGGAGAAGGACTTGGCTTCACTTGGTGTTTCCAACTGGGGCCGGTTAGCACGAGAAAGAAACGACTGGCGCGCTTTGTTAAACTCGGCCAAAATCGCGTAAGCGGTTATCGCGCCAATTAAGAAGAAGAAGATCTAGAAATGGGGGGAAAATTTAAAATTTAACATAAACATGTCCCAAAACGTTTTTAAATTAAACCTACTTTACTAGCAAAAATAGTCCTGCATTTCCCATGCAGCGTTCGGATGTTTGTCATCGTTGATTTCTTCCGCTTGATTGAAAACCAAAACATAACTCAGAACTTTCTCCCACAAACAAGAAAACAAATGACACAACTGCCAAAAGCTGCTTTAAGATTGGAAACACGAATTAGAAGCACAAAGCGTGTCGTCAGTACGGAAGAAAAATTCCCTTCTTCGCGTTCCCACGACAGTCGGTTCTACATTACCGGAATGGCCCGGATTTATATCCGGCCAAGGACTATCACTTCGCAGCACCCATATATGTATGTATGTTTATGCTGCTACAACAACGAAAGCAAATTCCCTTCTCTCTTCCGCTGCTGTCCGTCTCCGGGGAACAAAATGTTTCCTTTCCAATTATTTCCCTGTGTAAATGGGCACTAAGAGCAACTTTATCGTAACCGTTTTGACAGATGGTTGGAAGAAAAAGTGAGGGGAAAATTAGTTTTACGATAAGGAAGCAAAACAAACTTGTCAAATTATTGAAGATCAATTTGTAAATATAAGTTTGGAAGAAATATTATGTAAAATCCAAGATAGTTGCATTGGTGTATAATAAAATAAAGTATTCTGGCTCGCAGTAAATTTGAGGGGACTGACGTAATTGGAAATTTTGAGACGAAGTAAACAAACATGGACACTGTAGAAACACCCACAAATTACTCGGACACAGCGTCCATGCAATCGAACTCTGAGTACTCGGATGCGGAATGTGAACCACATTTAGATGACAGCGACTATTTCCACGACACAGAGCGCGAAGAAAGCGGGATAGGCCATAGCGTTATTAGTGAGATTCGTGAAGGATTGACAGTTAATGGTGTAAATGGTAGCATCAGCATTAACTCTAGTGCACATGGCGATGTTCAAAAGTCGATATCAGCTGAATCTCTACCAATAAGCAATAGCACCAGCACAGTATCCGGTGAAATGGTAAATTCATCTACTACCGTTGATGAAAGTACTGAAGTTCTGGATGACTATATGCATGATAGTATATGGCTTGGACAAAAGAAGCACATATTTATACTAAGCGAAGCAGGCAAACCCATATATTCACTCCATGGCAATGAAGACAAATTGGCGACACTATTCGGAGTCATACAGGCGCTGGTCAGCTTTGTGCAACATGGCCAAGACGCTATTACGTCTATACATGCGCGGGGTATAAAGTTTGTATTCCTAACGCGTAATACGCTTACACTCGTGGCTGCATCGCGCACAAATATGAGTGTGCCACAGCTGCAACACCAACTGAGGTGAGTTGAAAATTACTAAAGCTAATTTAGAAATATAAAAAATTGGCGTTAATATTTTAGCGACGTCTATAACCAAATTCTGTCAACTCTTACTTATAAGCATGTCACGCGCATATTTGAAACGCGTAAAAATTTTGACTTGCGTCGTTCGCTCGCCGGAAGTGAGCGGTTGATCTATCATCTTCTTGCAAATGATAGCAGTAATAAGCGCGGTAAGTTCAAATCAAATTACTTAAAACAAATATAAAGAATGAGCAATACTAACATTATCGCACTTTTTAAATGATAGTTACCAACAATGTATTCACTTTCTTAACGAACTCGATACGCGTAATGCCATTATCTTCCACCGTGCGTTCGAGTATCGTTAGCGCCATACAAAGTAATTGCTCAAAAATTAAGGATTTAGTATTTGCCGTGCTCATAGCAAATAATAAACTAATATCGCTAGTGCGAATGAAAAAATATTCTATACATCCTGCGGACTTAAGGTAAGGAAAACATAATACTTATTTCATTTATTATTCCAATTTTTATATTCACATTTAGACTTGTCTTCAATCTTATCGAGTGTTCAGAGTCATTCAAGACATCGGAAAATTGGACACCTATTTGCTTGCCGAAATTCGACATGAATGGTTATTTGTATGCGCATGTTTCGTATCTCACGGACGATTGCCAGGCGTGCCTTTTGCTACTTTCCGTCGATCCCAACGTGTTTTTCACACTATCTGACGCGAAGAGGCGTATAACAGACAAACTGCGAAGCTCAAAATGTCTTGAAGCGATAAGCAAAGAAATAGATAAACCTTCTAATGGTGGTTTAAATTTGACAACTATGGGCATTCCCGAACTTCGACACTTCCTTTATAAACCAAAATCTGCCGCACAATTACTCTGTTCAGAGTTGGTACCACCATATTCAACACTTAAAGAATTCGAACGCTTGGAAGGTATATACTGTGATTTACTGCATCGCGTACATAACAGCTCACGGCCACTGAAGCTGATTTATGAAGTGCACGACCGTGAAGTGGTGTTGGCTTGGGTGACGGCGGCATACGAGTTGTATGCCGTCTTCGAACCGTTGGTAGATAAATGTGCGGTCATAAAAAACGTTGACAAATTAATTAAGTGGATTGAAAAGGAATACCATGTATTTTTCATACGAAACCATCCAACTTTCTGAGACTGGTGGATATTCCGCGAAATACCAAGCGCTGAAATATAGAGGATGATGATGGGACTATTAGGATAAGAAACGACGAATAAGTGAATTCACTTGTGTGCAAACTATTGAAGAATTCTGTATAAAATATAGCGGTTAATGCAGCTGTGCACGTTGTGTAAATTTGTAAGTATTATTGGCAAGTAAAAAAGTAAGTTAAAGTAATTAAAATGAAAAAAATAAAAAAAAAACACTGCACGGCTTTAATGCGAAGTGCAAATTCTTTAGTGATATTTGCATATACACCTTTTGCATTACATATATTTTTAGTTGATACATAAATAGTTAAATGACGTTGATTGTTAGGTACGTAATGAAAAATATAAAAGAGTATAAATAAAATGGCCTAGAGCAAGCTTTTAAACAAAACTAGACTAAGAAACATTTGCGAATGTTTACAATAAAGAAAAAATTAAAAATTATTGATTAAAATAAATACAAATGCCGAGTAAATAATTTGAAAAACCGCATTTGTAATTAAAGTTTTTGCTATTACAATACAGAATTCTAACACATTCTCTACTCAGATTCTACGCATAATCATCGATGTGGTTACCAACTCTTATATATAATTTCTCAAGAGACCCGCGTTACGCCGGCATTATTATTCCCCGGATATTAAATGAAAATGAGGTTTGCACTTCGACGGTCTTTTGTGCTCTCTACTCATCGCTGTACCTCAACCTCGGGCTGAATGTATATTAGGCCGGGTCGATTTGTGGGGAGGCAAAAAAATCGCCCATTGCTCTGTGAAAATCATATTCTAGGGATCAAAATAAGAAACTTTGCCGAAGGAACCATACCTCTAAAACGAACTCTGATGTCCCCCAATTTGGGGGATTTTCACAGAGCAATGAGCGATTTTTAAATCGACCCGCCCTAATGTATATGCTTTTTTTCTCCCCGCATCCGGCCGAGAGTCTCATCATTTTTCACGCTTTAGCATCACATTCAAGGAGAAGGTGAGCCGCAGTTGTTGTTGTTGTAGCAGTAACTTTGCCTTATCAGTGTAGTGTAATCACCGGTCGTCTTCGTCGACAGGTTGGGTGCATAGGGAGAGGGGTGTTAGATGAGTGGGTTTGATTCTGGATAAGTAAGAGTTTAACCTGAAACAGTATCCAGAACGTAGTTGAGCCAAGGTTACGCGGGACTTTCGGGGAAGTTGGAGCTCTTCGTCTACAATGGGTAGTGATGGGACTCCGATTACGGCATTCAAGGGTCGAGAGCTTAAGAAAGTGGTAAGAGTCTCCCGATGAACGTTCCCATGACAGCCGGTTCTACGTTACCGGAATGACTCGGGGTTTTCCCGACCAAGGGCTGTCGCCCCAGTAAACTAGCCCTGTCTAGAGTGAACAGTATATCACCCCACCCCTTACGTCACAGGAGCAACTCCTCGCAGCAACCTTGCTCCAAATACTTCTCCTCAGGGCTGGAATTGAATCCAACCCTGGGCCAGAGGTATTCCATTGTTGCATATGCTGTAAACGGCTCCACTCGAACTTAACCTCGGTTAGGTGCAAAAAGTGCGGATGGAGCCATCTTAAGACCTGTTCAGGCCTTACACAACAGGCCACCACAACTCACACCTCCACGGTAAAGAGCCTATCGGAGCAACATAACTCCCCCGACTTAACCCATCCCCTTTCATCGTGCTCCAACCCCAGTGCGGGGACAAATCAGCAGCTCTTGGCCCCCCGCACAGTCTGTTCCGTGTATCAGATCGTAATACCTCGGAATCTGGCATCAGCCAAATGCAATTCTTGCAATGGTTGGTGCCATTTTCGGAGATGTTCCGGCCTGCGCACCACCCGTGAGTGGACTACTGACTACGTTGCCCCATGCTGCAGAGCTCTGCACCCGTAACCGCCACCCGTGGCGTCCCTCACGCCCCGAGTTACAGCGACCTTATCTAGAAGCTTCAAGCTTCTACTATTCAACTGCAACGGACTCACGAGCAAGGTAGACGAGATAGTTGACTTCATGAGCCGACACAGTTTCAAAATAGCTGCGGTCCAGGAAACCAAGCTGCACGCTAGGTCCTCTCTGATCACCTGATCGCGAGCGAGACACTGGTGGTGGCCTAGCGTTTATAGTCCACCACACAGTGCAGTATCGTCTCATTGATGAAGGGATCGACCGCAGGGACAGCACGTTAGAATGTCAAGGCATAGCTGTCCGGATAGGCGATTCCGAGCTCGAAATTTTTAATTTTTATATACCCCCTGACACCTGCTGCCCGGCAGGATATCACCCTGATATAGATGCGCTCATCAGAGGTCTAAACCGATTGGTTGTAGGTGACTTCAATGCGCATCACGATCTTTGGCATTCAAGCCTGCCAAACGATCGTAGGGGACGGCAATTGGCAGAGCAAATAGACGATTCGACATTCAGCGCTGTGAACGACGAAGCTCCCACCTAGTGGGCAATTGCAGCAGCTCGCCTGACCTAACAATAGCTAGCGCGGGTCTGATAAATAGCATAACGTGGCGACCTATGCTATCGCTTGCATCAGACCACTTGCCCATTATCGTCCCGATTGACAGACCTGCCGACTTTGTTTCCGCGAACCACCGGCCCTATTTTAATGGTAGATCTACACAAGCGGACTAAATGGGTTGAGCACTTGAAGACCTGTAAGCCTTCGTCCACTGCGAATCACTGGTTCCAGGCGACCAGGCAGGCACAGCATAGTTTAGAACGGGCCGGCCTATTGCCTTAAATGTCGATATCAACATTTCTTTGTCTTTGCCACATATGCTGCCAATAAGCGGCTTGAGGACCTTGCTGCGATTCTGGACTTTAGTGGCAATAGCGGTGGTATGCGCTGAGAAGGAGAAACTGTTAAAGGTAACTCCAAATATTCTGGGGTTGTTTACAGTCGGAATTGGTGTGTCATCGATTTTTAGCTTAAGTTGTAGTCCTCCTTTGTCCAGGTGGTAAAGAGGGTCGCCGTGGATTTTGTGGCGGAAAGTTGTAGGTTCCTTGCAGTGAGGAAGCGAGAAGAGGGAGTCTGCGAGGGAGACTTCAAGAGTCTTCACTACTGGGTTAAGGAGAGTTATCGGAGGATAAGAATCCCAGGCTTCTGTAGTGGGACCACTCTCCTGATTTCCACTTGTCAGGAATAATGATAGTGGCCATAGACATATTGAAGACCCTTGTGAGGTATTCGACTTCCAATGGACCCAGCCTTTTCAACATCAGCATGTTTAGTTCGTCAGGACCAATGGTTCTATTTGTAGCGTGAGCCCTGATGTTGTTCCACAAATAGAGGGATCTACAGTTTTAAGCCGACTCCGAACGGCAAATATTGTTTAGGAGCAGCAATACACTCGGAGTTTTGCCATTGCCTGCCGAGGGGCGACCGCTATTAGAAAAAACGTTTACTTCATTTTGGTGTTTCGCCGAGATTCGAACTTACGTTATCTCTGTGAATTCCGAATGGTAGTCACGCACCAACCCATTCGGTTACGGCGGCCGGTACGGTACGTATGTAAGTAACGGGTGGTTTTTTAGCTATTATCTTTTTAAACAGTGGGTTTAAACAGCTTACGCACGTTTCGTGTTTTGTTTCACTGTCAAACATCTTCAGATTAGTCTATAATTTAACCATGAATCGTCTTATCATTGATTTTTATTATAAAAATGCGTGTTCTGTTAAGAAAGTTTATCATGCGCTTCTTCCATTTTATGGTCAGTTTAATCGACCCACTGAAGCGGCTATTCGAGCTATTGAGAACCAAATTTACATTATTGAACATCAAACCACCAATACGCTTACGTAGAGTGCGAACTGAAGAAAATATCGCAGCTGTATCGGCCAGTCTTAATGATGATCATCAATTATCGATTCGTCGCCGTTCGCAGTAATTGGGCCTCTGTTACTCAACAACGTGGAAAATTTTGCGAAAGGATTTAGGTGTGAAGCCTTTCAAAATACAGCCTTTCAGACAAGCCTGCTTCAATTAACGCATTGGAAGACAACATTAAAGCATTTATATGTGAGATAACGGCCGAAACATTGGAAAGAGTATGCCAAAATTAGACTAAGCGGATGGACCATTTGAAGCGCAGTCGCGGTGAACATTTGCATGAAATAATCTTCGAGCATTAAATTATATGGACTGTACTATCGATTTATATAAAATTTTCATGAATTTTTCTGAATTTTTCGTGTGTTTTTTTGAAAAACTTTTCTATAGATCTTATAAAATCACCCTTTATGTATATTTTATGTATTTTGGGTTTTAATCTGATATTTATCGTTATTACGATTTTAAACCTTGTTTTCAGATATTTAAATAATGATGAAAGGAGAATTTTATATTAATATTTTCTTTTATTATTATAATTACGAATGGATGTTAAAACATCGAAAATTAAAATAGAGAGTGAAGTCGAAAAATTACTAATACAAAAAGCATTAAGAATTTGTACGCACTACTTAAGTTTGATAAAAATGAGTTTTAAGCATTGCCCGATTGATGAAGTGAACGAGGTAAGTACTTAAATACGTGAGCACACTCCTGTATGTATAGAATACAAGTAACATACTAATTTCTAAATTTAATATTATTCCCCAAATTTTCCGGACACCTCCATATATTTGCTTGCCACATTGAGGCAACTGCCAAGTACTAAAAACAAAAAGCTTTACACCTCTTCGAAACTTTACCAGTCGCTATCAAAACATCCCTTTTACCTCACTTTACCTTCGCTTTCTTTTCTTAAGAGGGTTGTATGAAATTCGAAAGCCCAAACACTCGTTGCTTTGCTTTCCACAGCTGGAAAGGCACAAAATTCTGTAGTGACATTAGTACTGTCTCAGTTGAGTTAAGGATATACGCGCGTGCGGTCATAGCTGGTATTTAAAATAGACGTTGCAGCAGTACAAATACAAAAGAAAATTAAATGAAAAGTAGTGTGTGTTAAATTTATGTGAAGTGAAATTTCACAAAATTTTAAAGAAATCTTAAAAAATATATATTTTCCATTGCTTACTGCAAAAATCCGAAATATGTTTATAGTTTGTTAGGAAGTGTGCATACTTATAGGCGTTGTACAAAATTCGAAACCTACAACTAGACGTAGGTAAAGTAAAGCAGAGGCTGAGCAGGGAGTGAACACTTTCGAAAAAGCAGTAAGAAGCAAAGTCAGAAAGCGTAAATTGTGCAAAATTAAGCTGAGCAAACGAAAAATTAATATTAAGCCAGATGAGGTGTAGAGCAAAATAACGTGTACTCCTTGCGTTTCTTGTATTCCAAATTCCTCTGTATCCATTCAGACATGTGGTAGTGGCGCACCACTACCGCTGCTCAGTACCCGCTTAGTCCACATTTCAAGTTGGTTATATTGCGTTGGTAGTCGTGACTTGTGCTCGTCCATTTTAATCCGTTATTCCAATATCAAAAAAGACACCACTAAGCTATCCGTGGGCGTGTGTAAAAATGTTGTGCCCGTAATTAACGCGTCTTCGTATTCGCAAAATTCTTGGAACCGTTTAGTACCAATACATTTCGAACTTTTTACGCTCATGGTTTCCGAATCACGAGTTGTGCCGCGCATCTCATCTATATCTTGGCGCTACGTGAGGTGCGGCGTCCGGTTCATGCTTGCTACCTTTTCGACTTTCCGCTTTAGCGCCGTCTTCGTTCACTACTAATTTATTACCCGCACTGTGGTGTGCTTTAGTTTTGCTGCTCGTGTTTTTGCTGTGAACTGTGACTTTTGCATACAGGCATACCTATATTTTGCATAACCAAAAGTGTAAGTGCTGCGTTTGCCATTGTTGCCACTAATTCGTTACTCTTTTAGCTTTTGCTTTCATTGTGCTTTTACGTGTGTCCTTTTTACCATTCTTCGTATATTCCCCCATTCGTTAGCGCGACCGAACTTGTTTTTTCGCCTCGCTTTTATGTGGAATTGAAGTCTGCAGCGTTAGTGAGTATACAACATCAAAATTCCTTCACAAACAGCTATGTAAGTGTGAGTTTATTTGTGCAGATGTGTGTGTGTGCATGTATGCGAGCAGAGCCCAAAGTAATACAACCGGATATAAGTGTGCGACAACCGGCTTTATTAGCCCATCGGATGTTGGCTTCAGGAAGTGTGAAAGATGCATAATCTCTTCTGCGTGTGAAACTTGCCAAATGTGTTTTAGTAATCGAAATGAAAAAGAAAATTAATTACATGAAAAAAATGTATTAAATTTTTATTATGTGCGCGTATCTTAAACACAGGATCCATTGAAAGGTTCAGAGTGGTAAAATAATATTGTTTTATTCAAAATCCATACAAGGTGTGAAAATTTAACTCAGCGATAATCGCTCTTTATGCTGATCGACTACATATATACTGCATACATATATTTATTGTTCGATACATGCAACAGCTGCACATGGAGCAGCGTGACAGCTGTTTATGAACCCAAAACGAAAGGTACGAAAGACATAAAATTAGTGTTCTACCACCAGTTACTTATATACACGCATATTTAAGTTAAAATAAAACTGTAAAGCTTTGCATCGATACACATTTTTGTAAACCCTTCATTAACAAAATTGTTCTTAACTAACCAATTACATTACAGCTCAAATTTTATCGCCTATGCAAAAATTTTAAAAACTTTTTTTAAATCACGGCTAATGTGCCCTTTAAACTGTGTGGTTAGGGTTAGGTTAGGTTAGATAGATAGATATATGAGGTTAGTACTTCGACCTCACGCTCTTTTGTGCCCTCTACTCATCACAGTACTCTTGTCCAAGCCCAGTTCCCTTATTAAGCTCAGGATAGAGGTGGTTTGGATTCAGCGTATGTGCCTTTCATCTGGCTGCAGTTGGCCAAGATGTCTCAACCTTCTCCGCGCTATAGCGCTGCATTCCAGGAGTAGGTGCATTAGGGTCCTCTGAGATTGGTCGCCGAAACGGCAAGAGTCCGTAGACTGAATCCCGATCATGTGCGGATGACTTCGCAGTCTGCAGTGGCCTGCGAGGATGCATTCTGAGATTATCCTTGGGAAGGATTATGAGTTGTTTAAACCTCTTTTGGTTGTACCTTCCCAGTAAGGTTAGGTTAGTCAGGTTACTTGTCTAAGACAAGACAGGCCCATTGTGATACCTGTATTTGATTTCTATCCCCTAACTAAATTGCTTAAACCACTTAGATATTTTCAGAAAGGTCCTTCAATGAGACATTTGCAAATTTTCGAGGTCTTAAAAGAAATAATCGCCAAGATATTTGGCACGGCTTCTTTGCAGTGCAAGACATTCACAGAGGGGTGTTGTGCCGACTCAATTTCTTCTTCATCTCCACAACTCTTGCAGAAGTCATTGTGAGGTACACCCGTTTTACTGGGTCGGGTGCCAATAATGCAGAGTTCCTTTATAATACCTGTAAGGATGCTGTTAGTTGATCTGTTGAACCCAAGCAGACATTTTGTCCTTTTAAGATTCAGGCCAGAGCGCTCTGGAGACCCTGCAGTTAGTAGATAGAGACCAACTTTTTTTGGTTTCTGCAGATTGTACAGTTCTTTTAGAGGAATGCTTATGTCCTTTATCACTCGCTGAAGGTCAAGCTCAGAGCCTCTCCTTGCACACTCATTCGCTCTTTCACTCCAGAGTGGCAACAACAAGATGTGATGTTGTGTGGTGGATAAGCGAAGGCGAGAGAAAATACGACTAGTTAAACATTCCCATGGCAGCCGGTTCTACGTTACCGGAATGACTCGGGTTTTTTCCGACCAAGGGCTGTCGCTCCAGTAAACTAGCCGTGTCTAGTGAACAGTATATCACCCTACCCCTTACGTCATATGAGCAACTCCTCGCAGCAGCCTTGCTCCAAATACTTCTCCTCAGGGCTGGTATTGAAACCAACCCTGGGCCAGAGGTACTCTATTGTTGCATATGCTATAAACGGCTCCACCCGAACTTCACCTCGGTTAGGTGCAATAAGTGCGGATGGAGCCACCTTAAGACCTGTTCAGGCCTTAAGACTCATAAGGAGTGGTCCACACGGTATGTGGCCCCGTGTTGCTCCCACCAGCAGGCGTCTGATGACTTAACGGCTACTACTCCTCCTGACAGGCCGGCACCACCAACCGCCACCACAACCCATACCTCCACGGTAAGGAGCCTATCGGAGCAACAAAACTCCCCCGACTTAGCCCATCCCGTTCCCTTCTGCTCCAACCCCAGTACGGGGGCAAACCAGCAACTTTTGGTCCCCGCACAGTCTGTTCCGTGTGTCAGACCGGAATACCTCGGAACTTGACATCATCAATGGCTGGTGCAATTTTCGGAGATGTTCCGGCCGGCGCATCACCCGTGAGTGGACAACTGAGGTCCGAGCCAAGCTCGCAATTTATAATGTATACATACCCCCTGTCACCTGCTGCCCGGCAGGATATCACCCTGATATAGGTGCGCTCATCAGAGGTGAAAATCGATTGGTTGTAGGTGACTTCAATGCGCATCACGATCTTTGGCATTCAAGCCTGTCAAGCGATCGTAGGGGACAGTAATTGGCAGAGCAAATAGACGATTCGACATTCAGCACTGTGGACGACGAAGCCCCCACCAGGGTAGTGGGCAATTGCAGCAGCTCGCCTGACCTAACAATAGCTAGCGCGTGTCTGATAAATAGCATAACGTGGCGACCTATGCTATCGCTTGCATCAGACCACTTGCCGATTATAGTCTCGATTGACAGACCTGCCGACTTTGTTTCCGCGAACCACCGGTCCTATTTTAACTTTAAAAAAGCTAATTGGGCCGGCTTCAGGGAATTCACCGAAGACACCTTCGCCGCTCTTCCCATCCCCACCGATGTGCGCGGAGGCGAACGCGCATTCCGCGAGGTGCTCACAGCTGCTGCGGCCTGCTTCATCCCAGCTGGAAGTTTCAAGGACATCCGTCCTCATTTCCCAGCCGAAGCAGCCAGCTTCGAAAATGAGCGTGACCACCTACGCCAGGTCGATCCTGGGGATCCCCGTAAAAGAGAACTGAATTTGGAGATCCGACGGCAACACAAGCGGGCCAAAAGGGTTGAGCACCTGAAGACCTGCAATTTCACCACTGGTGTGAGTAAGCTCTGGCCCACCGTAAGGTCCCTGTCGAACCCGACCCGAAGAGAATCCCAAGCTATTTTAGCCGATTTTTCACATTGCATCTTCCGGTCGACTGATTAAAGCGACCTGCCACCAGAAGGCTGCACAAACTGACGAACGGCAGTGCGCTACTTACTTTCTCCAGTGATGAGGTTCAGAGGGCCATCAACAAATCCAAATCATCTAAGCCATTGGCCCTGACGGACTGAACATACTAATACTGAAGCACCTGGGACCATTGGGAGTACGATTTCTCACAAGGGTTTTCAATCTGTCCCTGGCCGCTCTCATCATACCTGACAAGTGGAAAGCAGGGAGAGTGGTCCCACTACTGAAACCTGGGAAACTCGTCAACCAAGGGGAATCTTATCGTCCGATAACTCTCCTTTCCCCAGTAGTGAAAACACTTGAAGCCCTCCTACGCCCACTCTTCACGAAACACCTGGCCTCAGCCCAACATCAGTATGGTTTCCGACGAGTGCATAGCACCACATTACTCACCGCAGGCTTAACCAAAACTGCCCCAGAGAGAGGCGACTTTCGAAACAGTCAGCCATTCCCCGCTACTAGATGATATTTATCAGTCGACACTCCCGCCAGGGCTGAAGAGGTGGTCCGCAAACTACCTGAGCGGTCGTCACTCGTCAGTGATTTTTCGAGACAAAACATCAAAATAGAGGAAGATAAAGCAAGGTGTTCCACAGGTGTCCTTTCACCCTTCCTGTTCAACTTCTTCGAAACTCCCCCAGGCAACAGAAGAAGTCTCTCTGGTATCATACGCTGACGACTGCAAGATAATGGCGTCGGGCAATGACATTGATGGCCTGTGTTCCTAAGTGAACATCTACCTCAACGACCTTTCTCGCTTTTTCACTGCGAGAAATCTCCAACTTGCTCCCACTAAGTCCACGGCGACCCTCTTTAAAACCTCGACAAAGGAGGTCAAACTGCAACTCAAGGAAAAAGTCGATTACACACCAATTCCGACTGTTAACAATTCCAAAATTTTGGGTGTAACCTCCTTCTCAGCGCATACAACCGCTATTGCCACTAAAGTCCAAAATCGCAACAAGGTCCTCGAATCGCTTGCCGGCAGCCCTTGGGGCAAAGACAAAATTGTTGCTGTCGACGTTTAAGGCATTGGTCGGCCGGTTCTAAACTGTGCTACGCCTGTCTGGAATGGAGCACAACAAACTGCTCAACAAGCAGTTACTGTTAGGGTGCTACCGTAGGTTTCACCCTTGCAGACACCTGTTTGAGCCAGAGCTGCCTCCTAGGCACGTCAAGAGACACCAATTAAACCGACGAGATCCAAACGGACAAAAGTAAGAGGCATTTACTGGACCGGACAGTGTTTAGACAGACACTAAACGACATTCATCGGGAGACCGTTGCCAGCTTCATAAGCTCCCGACCACCGAATGCCGTAATCGAAGACCAACCACCACCCACAGCAGATGAAGAACTCCAGATTCCCGGTGAGACCAGCGCAACACTGGCACAATTACGTTCTGGATATTGTAGCAGGTTAAACTCCTACTTATCTAGAATAGACCTCGATATACCAAACATATGTCTGGCATATGAAGATACCCCGCACGACACTAACCATCTTTTCACACGCCCCTTAAAACCCATTCATCTAACACCCCTCTCCCTCTGGACCCAGCCCATCGAAATAGCATTGAGCGGAAAAATTGAGGAAAACGCAGAGCATATGATTGACGTTAAGTTCCAGTTTGTTTACATTTATTTATACATTTTTTCAAAGAAAATTTGGGTACTGTATTTGATGACGCAATACATGTATTCTTTTAAAGGCAAATTCATTGAACAGGTAGGCTGGAAAACTTAGTACATACCTACGCAACCAATACATACTGGTATGTATCTTCATATATGAATTTGATAATTCCACAATTTTCTACCGCCATTTTTCTTCTCACAAAAACCTGCTTCTTTGTTCCCATCGATTGCTATATATTTTATGTATAAGTATTTACATGTACATGTATATCATATCTACAATGGCTATGTTTTGGGGGCTGCCTTTCAATTTTACGCTTTACTGCGCCACAAATAGTTGATTGCCATTTCGTGTTGGAGTTTATTGGAATTTAATTGGCATTTCCACTTTACAATGCGCTTAAATACATACATATGCGCACATAAGGATGTATTAGCTCATACGTATAAGGATTGTAATTATGTATTTACATAAATACTCGTATACGAGTATAACCTTCATATACATATGTATGTACGTACGAATTAATACGTATGTGAGTGCCTGTCAAGTTGTGGTTAGTGTTTCGAAGAAAGAGGTGGAGGAAAATAAGAAAATCATAGAAAAGTTGTGTAGTGCCTATAGTGCCTGAGTCATGACGGAATGATTTATAACGATATAGGCAATTTTACAGCACTGCGGCGATCAATTGAATACTTTTGGAGCCACATATAAGATATGCCTCTACTTTTACTTGCCAAAGAATATTTTCAATAGAGATAAAGATGAAGTTTTAAGCTAAACAGAATCGAATTATAAGGGGAACTTGTATGGGAAGTGGAAGTGATACCAAGAAGTAAACATCCATCCAAAAGGTCGAGCTATGGGAACTTGCAAACACGTTATGGACGAATAATTCAACCACAACAAGCCGAAAGCTCATCGCCTCAACGCCATAGGGCTGTTCGGCTTTTCGCAATGGTAACGGTTACTCCTTTAAGTATTGAGGCAAAATTATGATTACTATGCCATTTATTTTAGTTAATATCCCCAAAAAAACTAATTTTCAGAAGAATTTCAGAAATGAGTTTGCCCAATTTTTCTTCATAGATGAAACAAGACATCTTGAAGAATTAGAATCTATATTTATTTTCTCATATTTTTTTTTTTTTGACAAGAATGACGCAAGTCCTTTGAACACATTAGTACTGTGAAAAATAAGAAACCGTGAGCTGTCAAAACTTAAGATCCTCATAAAACTTGTTGCTTTGAAAACTTTGTTAAGATATGCTTTTTCCCATCGCACACCACGGAATGTGGCACATAAATACAGATTTGTCCAGGCATTGTCGTTGTATGTAGCACTGATATACATGTGTACATACGTATTGGTCATGATGGAAAGAATAATGAGATGGCGCCTATCGAAGTACCGTTACTTTGCTCTCAGCAAATTTGAAAATGAGTGACGTCGTATTAGCACCAGTATGGCCAGATTACCATTTTCGTAACTTGATTTAGCATTATTTTGTTTTTATTTAGTCTCGGAGTTTTAATTCTTTCTTCATGACATTTTTCTAGCCTGTTCTAATTAAAAATTAAGGTTTATAATTTTGTAAAATATAAATTTTTTAAACATTAGTTCAATAATTCAATCAGTTTTAATTAGCTTTACTTTTTTTAAACATCTGGTCACATTGCTCGCGATTGCGATTGTTGGTATTCTTCTCCTTCCAGCAGTCAAATCTCTCTCTCACTACTGCAGTGTTGCCTAGCTTTGGATATAAAAACGCACTAAAATTCCAATTTAAAGAAAATAAAATACCGAACGCTTATTGAATTATTTAAAGAACTTTGTGTGCGTGACAAATTGTCTTTAAAGTGTGGATTTTTTTAAATATATGTTTTATGGTTATGTACAATTTAATTTATGAGTTTTTTGTTAAGAAAAACTCTTTTGTTAAGAGAAAGACTGTTTTGCTATATTTGAGGTTATGTAACAAGATAAGGTACTCTTTTTGTAAAAATGTGGTTATAGTTTCTTCAGTATTTTTTGGTATTTTGTTACTTATTTTTACTATGAATACACCTCTTGATGTCCTATGTCCCACTGAAGATTGAGGGCCGGAAGAACCGATTACACCATTATGGTTTTAATTCGCATTCAGCAAATTCAAACGCATTTTAAAATGTGCAAAAAGGTTTTCAATGTTAAGAAGAGTTGAGAAAAGAAGAATTAATATTCTTAAGAATGCATAACCTTAAAAGGAACCAAAAATTAAATTTGCACTTTCCAAATATCAAATTTTATAAGAATCAACAAATTTTCATTAGCACTAAAATCTTCTCAGAGTGACCTTTTTAACCTTAACATTTTTTTAACTTACAGTTTCTGTAGCTTTAAATTAAAAATAAGAACCAAACACTAAACTTAAAAAATGTCGTATTTTGATATATGTATATAAAATTTACTGCGAAGGGCAAATGGTTGGCAACACTACACAACTCGGCACGCACTCTCTGATGGACGCAATGTTATTTCTATCATTCTTGTCAATGATCAAAGCGGTTTTAAAACTTTCTCATTTTTTTTTGCTTTCTCACTTTTCTTTAGAGCTAGAGAGAGAGAAGAAATACAGGGTTATCGGGGAAGTCAATACCATAAAGCAATTTTTTTTGATGAAGTGAAATAGGAAACATTTAGTGAAAAATCGTAAATTATTATTGTAAAGCTTAGCAAGCAGCCATTTAAAAAATTAAAAAGTTAACATTCAATTAATGATTTTTATTAATTGGCATATCTTTTTACGTAAAAATAGCAAAAAAGTTGTACCCTTGGACTAATATTTACCCGGTGGGCTTGAACGTGTTTAGAAAAGCGGGCGTATGCAAAAAAAAAATTTTTTTAAATATCTCAAAAACGGTTAAGTTTCATGACATCATATCATATAACCAAATTAATCAGAAATTACCTAAAAATAATGCTCTTAAGTACCTAGGATCACTTTCTTGATGTCCTTGTTAGACTAAGCATCAAATAGAAGAAGAAGCTCGGCAAACATCCAAAATGGGTTAGGCGCCAGTTATATATATGTATATATATATATCATTTATTTATTTTTATATACAGGGTGCGCCATCTTTTATGTCGGTATGAAAACATTAAATAACTTTGAAAAAAAAAAAAAACTGATTTGTATAAGTGAGGTATATTTAGTTGGTTTGGTTATTTACAATTTATTAAAACTATTTTTTGAATACAATATCAATCAAGTGGCCACCTTTATTAGCAACCATAAGCTACGATCTTTTTCCTGCGTTTGTCATCACCTTGTCAAGCATTTCGGATTTTATAGCGTCCATTTCGGTTGTTTCGGTGTAAAGCGATCCATGGTTGAAATTATACTGAATTGACTTATCCAAAACATGTATGTTGAGGTCGCTCAGTTGGTAAATGACAAGTTATTCAGCGTTTACATACCGACATAACCCTGTATAAAAACTACAAATGACACATAGGTCCTTTGTTAGCTGTTTGGCCAAGTATTTCTTCCAATTTACGGCGTACGTCATGAGCCTCCGCCATCGAGCATGGGCAAATTGTTACAAGAAGCTATGGTATGACATAAAACACTTGGGGCGCTATTGCAAACACATTTTTTTATCATTCGCTATCTCATAGCGGTTACTAGTCCCGATACTAAGCAGATACAGGTCTCGAACACATCCATTATATTGGCTATGTCGACCAATATAAAAACTTCGAGCAGGGATGGTGAAGTAAAAATAGGTGTTGTACACGCTGTCAAACAAACAGAGATGCGACACGGCAAAAAAGTATGTAATTTGTTATGCACACACATTTATACTGAGTAATATATTATACTTGTGCGAGTATATAGGTATGTATATGTCACGTCGTAATTATAGTATAGTAGATCCAAGAGAATGGTTTAAAAATACGTGGTGCCTGCTATTTTTATAATTTGTAAATTACTCGACATTCATACTTGTATGTGCTTTTTTTTTACGAGGAGGAAGCATCGAAAGCCTAACCCCGTCAGTGTGGGACTTTAACCCGAACTAAACCTCCTACCGTCAAAGTACCGATCCCCCCGGTACAACCGTTAAGTATTCGTCGGGAGGCGGTTTGAGCACTAAGCTCAATGCCCTTTATTGTCCTGATGCAATACGTCGAAAGTAGCATCTGCTTGTTACCACCCACTGTTTAGGTCATCTGATGAGAGAGCCACCCCTGTCATAACAGTACTCCCCCACCCACCTTGTCTCTGTCCATACCACAGAAACGTAAGTTTCTATGTCTGGTATCGTCAGTTTACCTGCATCCAAATAAATTTATCTAGGTCCTACAGCACAACCATAAGTTACTAAATCTACTACTACAGGAAAAGTTACTACATCTACTACTATGGAATTTCAGCTATTGCTATGCTTTCGCTTTTTCGCCTTCTCTCCATTTGTCTCAAATCATTGAGTACGAACGCTGACAAATTTTTGATACCATCCCATACTTCTTTAGAGTGTAGCATATGTGGAACAACATTGTCCGGTGTTATTCTTTCTGCTACTTGGTTCTCCAACAACTCTCGTTCTTTACTATATCTTTGGCAGTAAAAGAAAATATGCTCCGCGTTTTCATTAGCCTTGGCACAAAAAGAGCATATAACTCCATCATCATGGCCATATTTATGGAGGTACTCTCTAAAACAACCATGTCCTGTCAGGAATTGCGTCATATAAAAGTCGACATTACCGTGTTTTCTATCAAACCATGCCTGCACATCACTAATGAGTCGGAGTGTCCATCTCCCTTTGGTTGTTATATCCCAGCGTCTTTGCCATTTAGATAGACTCTCGTATCTTATTTCTTTGCGCTCCTCAGCTATTAACGGCCTGCCAAGGCTTCGGCTCTTGTCATATATTCTCTTACTTTCCAGAGCCATTATATCTGGGGGCATTATGCCAGAGATTACCCCAAAAGCTTCATGGGATACAGTGCGAAAAGCGCTTGCGACTCTAATAGCGCTCAGTCGAAACAGAGATTTTGTACTCTTGCCGTATGTCTTGTATTTTAGCGCTTGTCCCCATACCGGTGCAGCATACATTACAATGGATTGGGTAACTTTTGCTAGTAGTAGCCTTCTGTGCTGGCTTGGCCCGCCTATGTTAGCCATTATTCGAGATAGCGCCGTGTTTACCCGTGCTGCTTTCTCACAAGCTTTTTCAATGTGCAGTGTGATGTTTTCAATTTTTTTCCTGCTTGTAATCAAAACTGCTTCAGTTTTTTGGCCCGCAAGCTGTAAGTTTGACGATGAAAGCCAGTTTTTTAGTTTGTGAACTGTCGCACTGCATATAGTCTTGATTTGATGAAGTTCCTTTGCAACTATTGCCAACGCAATATCATCCGCGTATCCGATTAATTGGGCTACTTTTGGTATAGGGATGCGGAGGATTCCATCGTAGAGCACATTCCACAACAGAGGGCCCAGCACAGAGCCTTGCGGTACTCCCCCAGTTACTCTATATTGCTTAACTCCTTCGTCTGTGTCATAGAGTAGTATTCTATCTGACAGGTAGCTTCTTATCAAACGCAATAGATATGGTGGCGTGTCCAGGTTCCCTAAAGCTTGCATAATGTGGGACCAGCATGCAGAGTTAAAAGCATTTTTTACGTCCAATGTTATGACGGCGCAATACTCCTTGGTACCATGCATCCATCTTGTTCCTTCAATGGCATTTTCCGCTATTGATGTAAGTTTTTTTATTGCATCAATTGTCGAGCGCCCCCTGCGGAAACCATATTGGTTGTCGGACAAGCCTTCTTTTTCAGTAACGTGCTGCTCCAAACGATCAACAATAAGCCGTTCTAAGATTTTGCCCATCGTATCAATCATACAGAGGGGTCGATACGAGCTTGGTTGACCCGGCGTCTTATTAGGTTTCGGCAAAAGGACAAGTCGTTGCTGTTTCCAGATTTTTGGGAAGACACCATCTCGAAAGCACTTTTGATATGTCTCCGTGAAGGGTTTTGCATCTTCTTTCAGTGCGAGTTTAAGAGCTCCGTTTGGTATTCCGTCTAGTCCTGGAGCTTTAGTGTTTCCAAAACGACCCAAGGCTGTATTTACCTCTGTTTCCGTAACAGTAGGTATATCTGTAATAAAAGATGCGTCTGCTGTTAAGCGGTATTCTTGCTCATCTTCTTGTCTTGGAAAAAGGGTTTCCACAACCTTTTTTGAGATAATAGGACAAGTCGGCGCTTTTCCTTTGCAACCACTGATCGTAGACATCACCAACTTATACGCTCCTCCCCACGGATTTTCATCAGCTTTGGCACAAAGTTCTTTGAAGCAGGAAGCCTTGCTTTTTTTAATCGCATTCTTGAGGCGCTTGCGTCTCATTTTGAAGATTTCCCGCAGCCTTTCATTTTCACTTGTTCCTCTGCTTCTTTGGTATTGACGTCTAGCTTTGTGGCAAGCGCCTCTGAGTTCAGCTATATCGCTGTTCCACCAGTATGCCGGTTTCCGTATATAGGTGTGTTTTTTCCTGATCATTGCAGCATCACAGGCTTTGGTCAAGCGTGTTACCAGTAGTTGAGATTGCTCATTCGCGTCGTTTATGTTAGTTGGATGAGCGTGTAGCATAAGCTTAAAAATCTCTTCGTCCATGGTTTCTATCTTCCACCCTTTTGTCCTGGCTTTTTTAGCAGGCTTGTTCTTTCCTTTACTTTGTTTCGGATGCATTATTTCGATCATTATGGCCAAGTGGTCGCTGTGGGTATAAATGTCGCAAATCTGCCATTTCGTCCTTAAAGCTAAAGATCTGCTTATAAAAGCTATGTCAATAACGGAGCCACAACCATTCTTCTCGAAAGTGTTTTTTCTTCCAGTGTTTAATAACACAACGTCAAGTAAGGAGAAGGCTTTGAGAAGTGCTTTCCCTCGTTGGTTTGTATACTTACTTCCCCATTCTAAGGCCCATGCATTGAAGTCTCCAGCTATTAAGTTTGGCGTTGTTGTCAGGGCTTCTCTGACCAGTTCGTCAAGAATCTTTTCAAATGCTGCTTGAGGTAGGCTTGGCGGTATATAACAGCTATATATATGTACACCAGAAATTTTTGCTCTAGTGTAGCTGGTTTTGTCTGCAATTTGCACCTCTTGGATAGTCTTATCTCCTAGGACCCATATGGCTGCCTTCCTTGTTGCATCCGACACCCACATTCCAGCGTCTGGCTTGTTGTATTGTTCACATATTACCGCCACGTCTGCGTGCTGTTCGTACATTGTTTGCGTTAGAAGCTCTTGCGCTTCCCTGCAGTGATTTAAATTTATTTGGATCACTCTCATTTTCTTTTTGTTTTACATGCTGTCTGGTAAATGGGGCAGTTTTTGCTACCCATTTGGTGCTTGAAGTTTGACCTTCCAGCTTTATTGCACACAATACAAAAAGGTTCCCTTTCACACGTTTTTGCGAAATGACCTTTCCCACCACATTTCATACAGCACTCACTCTTGTCTTCAGGATTTGTACATTTAGTTGCAGTATGTCCATATTCTAGGCATCTATAACACTTCGTAGGGTTCAGTTTTTCACGGATTCTGCAAACAACCCATCCAACCTTGATTTTTCCTGCGTTCAGTAAGTACCCTGCTTCTAGCGCTGGAAGGCGTATAGCGGCTGTATGGGTACCTGCATATGCCGTTCTTAAATTTTTAATTGCGCTTCCGCTGAAGTTACTGAGTTCCTTGACTTGTGAGCGAATGGCTTCGACTAGGTCATCCTTCGTGGTTATTTCGTCTAGATCCCGTATTTCTAGTGACTGCTCGTGTGTCAGCGCTTTTATTTCCGCCTGATCTCCCAGTAACTTTGCAATCCCTTCTTTGTATTCTCGGGCATGCCCTGTCTGTGCTCTTATAAGTTGCAGCAGTATCTCTCCTTTGGCTGTCTTTCTAATTCGAGACACGTTTTCACCAAGCTGCTGGAGACCATCATCTTTTTTGACCGCCCTCAATATGCCGCTATATGACATGTTGCCAGTTTTTGTGATAACTATGGCATCAGGTCTCGGAGTGGGATTCCTCTTCGTCTTGCTCTTATCTTTGCTCTTTCGCATCTTGTACTTGACTTTCACCCAGTTCTCGTCTCTTGGAGTTTCCACTCTCGCAGTTTTAGCTGGACTTTTATTCGTTTCACAGGGCGTACTAACGTCAGCTTTTCTGGCCAGTTCTTGCGATATTCTGCTCCTTTTTGGGGGCGTCTTTCGCCGTGTAGAGTTATCCTCACGTGGCCTCTTTGGTGTTGCTTCCACCATTTTTTTGGACACCATGTTCTGGCTAGCTTTCTTCCTTAGCTCTGCGTTTTCCACTTTAGCACATGCATGCAGCTTCGTAATAGTGCTAAGAAGGTCCCGCATGCTATTATTTATCGAGCGCTGAGGATGTCGCATCAATTCGGAGAGTTTGTTAATGCTCTCTCCTAGTTTAGCCAGGTAGTCCCGTTCAGCTTGGGCTGGTGTCTCTGCAGGTCTATTTTCGCTTAAGGCGGGTGGAGATGACCTTGATCTTTTATCACGCACCATAGGTGATGTCTTCTCTGGGGTTCATGCCAGCTTTGATGCCCGTTGGAAGGGATTTATAGCTGGGCTATCCATTTTCCTTGTAGTATTATCTGATACGTTAGCCAAGTGCACCACCATCGTATCATTGCAGTCGTTGGATATCGACGGCCGGGAGCCTGCTTGCTCACTCCTCAATACCGCCGGCACTGGGCTTTTTACACCCTACACCGTAACTTTAACATCTTTCTTATAACCATCCATGTTTTATTATTCAGGGATCCTACCCATATCATTTTAGACCTACTGACAGGTGCTCGTTCAGCCGCTCCTAACATGGAGGCAGACGCTGCCTAAGAAGCCGCTCAATTTGAGTCAGACGCTTTAGGATTTTATTTCTGGGCGACACTTATTTCTGGGCGGTATCGACTCGCCCCGTCACAGAGATTTCACCGAGCAGTATAGCCTTTTCAACTATGCCCTCCATTTCTGCCGCTTTTGGTCGGGGACTGCTTATTAAGTATTCGCAGCTAACCTACATATCTATAGGCCGTTCAGCTATCCGCCACCTTGCTGACCCCCACAGTAGCCTAAGCTCAGCCCTATGATATGTATGTGTGTATGTATGTATATGTATCCATATACCAGCATAATTTCATTCACTCAAGTAAAGTGTTTATTTATGTATGTATGTGTATCCTCTAATTTATTAATTTTTTTTTGTGAACGAAATTTTATGTCACGCCGTCTTTATGCGTACAACAGTTCGCATACTCGTATATACTCGTATTGTGTGTTGAGTGAACCTTTTGATTTTATCTTGAATTTTGTACACATGTCTTTTGGCGGTAGGCGCTACACATTTTCTATGTTAGCATGAAAGCGTCGTTTCCCAATACAATTACCGGATATGTATTTATATTTTCATTTACACTATTTCAGAATTTATACATACATACATACGTTTTTTCCAGCGGAAATGGTTTGATGGTCTTCCGTTGTACGGTGCAATTGTGTGCAAAATTGAAATAGCTCCCATCAACCTACACTCTCTCTGCAAGTAAATATGTTCAACGCATTTAGAGGACTTGTGTAAAAAGTATTCTGGGAAAAGTTTAAGGAAAATGTATGAATTTATTTCGTCTGAAGGTGATAGAAAACCTTAGAATTCTTCCAAGTATATTCATTGAGAGTCGAACACCTTTGCTATTCCATAACTTGAAGACTCGTTGTTGGACGTATTCTCGGAGGTGGAAAAAAGTTTGATTTGACTGAGTTGAGGCAGTAAGAGATTACGTGCGTTTTTAGGGACTGATCTTCCCGCACCCAGCGGGCTGCACCTACAGGCGCGTCAATAGAAATTTGTTTTCAATACTTTAATACATATATATACAAACCTGGTATATTCACATATAAATATGTATGTTAATATCATGTTGTATGTTCATATGCATGCCTGAGCATGCGAGAGAACCGTAACAGTGCTGATAATGACTTTTTGCTGTAACCCAATCTTATGTGTTTTTGTTTGTTCAATCCATTTATTGTTTATTGTGCGATCGCATGTGTGTTCGTTTTCTTTTAAGCGCTTTGCCAAAATTATTGCCATTTTATTATGGTCATTTGTTCGATTTGCTATTTTTTTGTTTGTTGGCAGTACATATTTATTTGTACTGGTTTATTGCAAATGGGATTTATAAATTTGATTTGATTTCTCTGCATTTATGTGAATTTTACCAGTTTGAAGAAAATAATTGTTTGTAAACAGAAATACATACTACTGGTACATACCACGTTCACATGGGAAGTTTTTTCACCTGAAAATAGCAAAAGCAAGCAAGTAGAATGTGTACTATTTTAACCCTCTTAGTTAAAAGTGCGACAAGACGCTTTTCACTAAATTTGAAATTACTTCGAAAAGAGAGTATTTATTTATTGACTGTGGTAACCTTACTTTTCATTACAGTATACAGCCAAAATAAACCAACAGCCAAAATATCCAATTCCTATGTAAAATTAAATTTTCATGACCACATGCCCTTATACTATTTTAGATGCCTGTTTATCAATTTAAAATCTCCGTAGTATCGGCGATCTTTTTGTCTTTGTCTTTAGTGTTTGATATTATTGTGGATTGTCCTTTCCTTCTAGATGCTTTCCATATTGGCTTTATAAGAAATCTGTATGCAGATAATGCACCCGCCATGAGAGCTATGATCGACTATAATACTATTTACAAATCTATTTAAATTGACTTTACTTTTTCCTTTTTAATTATGCCTATAAATAATTTGATTTATTATGCTTTGTTATATTTTTTTTTCTTACGGATTAAGATTATTCTTGTGTTATTTGTTAAAACATATGTATTACATCTGTATTGTGTGAAATGCTAAATTGCCAAGTATCCCCAAAATCTTGATGTATGGTTAAAAAACCGGCCTTGTGCACCCGGGTGTATAAAATATTTAAATATCAATCAATTTACTGCCAGATACTTGGACATTTGAACTAGTTTACGTGTTAATTAAGAAAATATGAGCTCCCTGTATAAGTACGTTTAATGTTATGTTCTTCTTCTTCTTAATTGGCGCTATAAACGCCCGCTTACGCGATTTTGGCCGAGTTTAACAAAGCGGGCCAGTCGTTTCTTTCTCGTGCTAACCGGCGCCAGTTGGACGCACCAAGTGAAGTCAAGTCCTTCTCCTCCTGATCTTTCCAACGCAAAGGAGGACTTCCTCTTCCTCTGCTACCACCCGCTGGTACAGCATCGAATACTTTCAGAGCCGGAGCGTTTGTATCCATTCGGACAACATGACCCAGCTAGCGTGGCCGCTGGATCTTTATTCGCTGCTCTATATCTATGTCGTCGTAAAGCTCATACAGCTCATACGTGCAAAGGTCCAAAATTCTTTCCCAGAATATTTCTCTCATACACTCCAAGCGTCGCTTCATCGGATGTAGTCATCGTCCACTCTTCTGCGCCATAGGACGGGCATGATGATAGCCTTGTAGAGTGTTAGTTTTGTTCGTCGAGAGAGGTCTTAACTTGGTCCAAAATAGCACTTGTTGGCAAGAGAGATTCTACGTTGGATTTCCAGGTTGACATTGTTATCGGTGTTCTTCCTTTTGTCCTCGTTCACCGCCAGACCCATTCGCTTTGCCTCTTTATCTAGTTTGGAGAAGGCAGAATTAACAGCGCGGTTGTTAAGGCCGATGATGTCAATATCATTGGCATACGCCAACAATTGTACGCTCTTATAAAAAATTGTGCCTGAGCGATTAAGTTCTGCGGCTCATGCAATGCTCTCCAACATCAGGTTAAAGAAGTCACTCGATAGCGAGTCACCCTGTCTGAAACCTCGTTTGGTATCAAACGGCTCGGAGAGGTCCTTCCCAATTCTGACGGTGCTGCTCGTATTGAGCAACGTCATCTTGCATAGCCGTATAAGAGGATGATTCCAGATGTAGAAGTCCACGCAAGGGGGGAAAATTACTGATCGCCATTCGTTTGGGAGAGGCCAGGACGATTCTTCTGCATATGGTTCAAGTAGCTCACAACGTCCGGGATTAGCCCACGTATCCTCTGGGTAGCTTCCGAACACCCGTTCGGGAGTGAGCTAACGTGAGAAGGCGAAGCATTGCAGGATAGCTGGTTGTGCGCTGGGTTTAGGACCCACCTCTTAAAAATGCCCCTCAATGAAAAGATTAAAAAAGCCTCGGATTACTTATATATACTATGTATAATTTGTTGTTGTTTGGCCGAGCTCCTTCTCCAATTTTGCTGTGCGTCTTGAACTTTTTCTCCAATTTGAAGGACCTACAATTTTAAGCCGACTCTGAATGACAAATCATATTCTTTGAGGGACTTTTTATGACAGAAATACAATCGGAGGTTTGCCATTGCCCTCCGAGGCGCGACCGCTATAAGAGAAAACATTTTCTATAATTTTTGGTGTTTTGTGACCACAGGCGGTTTCGAACCCAGGTGCTATGGTAATCACGGTCTAACCCATTCGGCTACTCAGACTGTCTAATATCATTCAAAAAAAAAAAAAACCGTGGCTTTTCCAGTTAAACATAGAATTCCCATTTAGAAAAATAATTGGAGCTTTAAATACTCTGCAGCGGTGAACAATTTCTAAGAATACTTTTAATACTTCAGTATCCAGAGCAAGCTGCAAATATTTGCATTTCCACTAAAATACTCGCATGAATTGAAAAAATTATAAATAAATAACGATAAATAAATATACGAGTATATGTACATAGTTACCAACAAAAAGCAGTATAAATATACATATGTACATACATGTGTACTGAACTGTGCAACTGTATAGCCAAACGTTCTATTTTCTGTCCTACGAGCTTCGTTTATCTTAACTGTCACACCAGTCAAACCAGTTCCCCATAACTGTCTGATTAGTAGACTGGTTGCGTGGGAAGTGGAGAATCTCAATAGACCAAATCACTATTGAAGAAAATTGTTTTACTCACATTGTTTCATGCTTGCTTCGTCACGAAATATTTTTTTTTGCCATCCTGCTTGTTTCCCCGTCTGTCTCTTAGTTTAAGGCTTAGTGAAGTAGCAAAATGTGTGAGAGCTTAGTTTACTCATTTCCTTACTAGACTATAGGATTTTCTTACTTCCTTTATGTGTTTGTATTCTGTATTTTTTTTACCACATTTCATCCATTGTTTAGCTCTCACTTCCATATTTTCCATGTGAATGCGCATTAATAATTCACAATTTGTGGGAAATTAAATGTGGCAGAGTGCGATTGCTTAAGTTATTGGTTTTAGGCTTCTTTGTATTGTTGCAGCTTATTGAGTAGATTTTTCTTTATCGATTTTGCTGCTTTGGTGATATTTTCAAATCGCTCATGTCTCAAAACATTGAAATTAAGAAGACGGGAGAAATATTATCGTCAATAACAGACATTGCAGGACAGACAACTTTTTTCAGTCTGATTGGTAGTTGAAAAAATTTGTTGATTGTCAATCAGATTCGCGAAAATACATAAGGATGCAAAGAAATATTTCATTAGAATAACTGCGAAATTTTAATGCCATAAAATACACAAAATGATATGTTGGATTTGACGCTTTCAAAATATTCGGTAAAGGAGTAATGACTGGGAGAGGCGTACAAGCCTTTTTTTCTTTTTTTTGTTTTGGCGGTTGGGTTAAAAATGCCTTCGCACCATATATATAGTAACCGTCGCTACTACGTGTGTGGCGATTCCACTAAAAATATCCCTCTTCTTCTCTCGGATTTTTCCCTCCCCCTCGGTACTGATTCCGTACTTTCTTACTTACTCACCGTGCGTCAGTATAACTTTCCATTTCGCGCTTCTTTTTTTTGGATAGGCAATAAGCCATGCATAGACCTTTTGGTCCCTAGCTATACCAGATGGGACCGACCTCTGTGAAAACCTAAAGTAGACATCATGTAGGATGTCAGCGCTTTTGGCGAATCTAAGTAGGGCTAGGAGCTCCGCTTTTGAGACGTCTTCCAAATCCTCAAACAGTGGGGCTCCCAGGCATCTTAGTCGCGTTTTTGATAATGCCGGACAAACGCACAGAAGGTGTTCTAAAGTCTCCTCAACATCCTCTCTGCATTTTCTGCATTTGTCCGTGTTAGCAACAGATTGTGACCTGTTAGCATACCTATGATAGTTCTGCATTCCTTTCGCGAGAGCGTAAGTACGAATTGAGTCAGTTTTTTGTCGTTAGTTCTACACATGACTTTTGCTGTTTTGCATGTGGTCAGGTTAGTCCACCTAGCTTCCACTTGCCTTTTCATGTGGTCGTCCATTTCGTTGTATATTGTGTTTAGCGGGTTTTTTATGTCGTTCTCTTGTTCCAATGGTAGTCTCACAGCACTTTTTGCTATCTCATCTACTATTTCGTTCCCCATAATGCCTTTGTGACCAGGTACCCAGTAGATATGCAGCCTACTGTTTCCGGCTAGCCTTTCTATGGCCTCCCTGCTCCGTCGAACATTTTTGGATTAATACAATATGAGCTTATTGCTCTTATTGCTGCTTGACTATCCACTTATATATTAATTTTTGAGTTCTTTCTTGTTCTAGTGTAGGCTAGCTCCGCGGCCTTCCCCACAGCAAAAACTTCCGCTTGGAAAATACTGCTGTGGTCTGGCAGCTTGATAGACTGCCTTATTCCAAGTTTTGAGCAGTTAATACCCGCTCCCACTCCGTCTGGAGTTTTCGAGCCGTCTGTATAGATGTGAAAGGTTCTATGGCCAGGTTTCATGCCTTTGTGCCATCCCTCCTCTTCAATTGTAGTGCGAAACCTTCTCTCCCAATTAAAGTACGGAGTCATGTAGTCCGTGCCACCTGAGCTCCACTTTCCTATTGAGTTGTGACCGAAGGTTCTGCAGGTGAATACCCCCACAGCCATTAGCCTCCTCGCGGATTTCGCTGCTAGGTTTTCCGCCATGAGGTCAATAGGTGGCGTACTGAGTATCATTTCCAGCGCCGCCGTTGGAGTGGTCTTCATCGCTCCTGTTATGCACAGAGCAGCGAGTCGTTGAATCCTTTCCAGCGGCATTAAGTATGTCAGTTTTTTTGTCGCAGTCCACCATACTAAGGTTCCATACAGCAATATCGGTCTGACTACTGCTGTGTAGCACCAATGCATCAGAGAGGGTGATAGACCCCAAGTAACGCCCAGCATTCTTTTACATGCGTACAACGCATTACTGGCCTTTTTCACCCTCTCCTCAACGTTGTGCTTCCACAGCAGTTTGCTGTCCAGTATTACTCCGAGGTACCTTGCATAATCTTTGAGAAGTAGTTCGTTGTTGCCTAGCTTTGGGAGGTTCCACGCCGGAACTTTGTACTTCCTGGTAAAAAGTACCATGTCTATTTTTACCGCGTTTATCCCTAGCCCTGTGCGAGATGCCAATTGGTGTATCGTTTTGTTTTTTGTTCATCACATTACTGATGGTGTCCAGGTACTTTCCCGTAACTACTATAGCTATGTCATCGGCATATGCCACTAGTTTTGGTGCCCCTCCGTCAAGTTTCTTAAGAATTTCATTTGCTATATTACAAGTAACCATAATAGCGGCGATAGTACCCCATCCTCCACAAAATTTGCGACGGCATTCCATTTTTCTTCGTCTATCATCATTTTCTCGATCATTTCTGATGTAAATACACCAATAGCTCATTGCAGACCTGTTCTCTCTACGTTCTACCGCTCGTATGTAAAGAAGGTGTGCTACGCATCATCATACTCAGTATCTCCATATATGCAGTTTGGTTGGCTCACTTTTCCCATTCGCCACAAATACTTGCGAAAGGACCCATGTCCGGACAAAAACTGTGTGAGGTAATAGTTAGCCTCACCGTGCTTTCTTTCTACCCACTTTTTTAGATCGGGTATTAGTTTCGCTGTCCATCTACCATACCGTTCAGAGTTCCATCTTGCCTGCCAAAATGTGAGCGTTTGAACTCTAATATCGGAGAAGAGTGGTACTGGGATTCCTGTGTTTTTGCCTCCCATCTCCGTTTGCACTCTTGTGCTAGAATATCTATAGGGATGGTTCCGCTGATAACTAACACCGCTGCTTCAGATACTGGTCTGTATGACGAAGCCACTCTGAGAGCGCAGGTGCGTTGCACTGATTGCAGAGTTTTCCGCCGGCATTGCACCCTTAGCGAATCTGCCCATATTTCGCATCCGTATAAGAGAATCGAGTTCGTCGTGTCCATTAAAAGTTAACGCTTGTTCTGCGTTGGACCTCCAAGGTTTGCCATGAGCTTACTTAAAATGTCGCTTACTTTGGCAGCTCTTGTGGTAGCATGGTTTATGTGCGTCCAGTAAGTTGGCCTTGTGTCTAATAAAGTGGCATTGAGTACTTGTATGTCTACTTCTAATGGGATACGTCTGTTTGTTAGAAGGATTAGCTCTGTTTTCTCTGTGCCCAGCTTTAATCCATGGTCTTCTAGTCATGTCTGAACTCAGATTATCACCTGATTTAACTTCCTTTTGGCTTCGTCAGTGTTTCCGGCGATTATTACAGCTGCAATGTCATCTGCGTATCCCACTAAATGCACATCCTCAAGCACCTCTATTCGAAGGATTTCATCGTAGCTTATATTCCAAAAATCAGGTCCGTGTATTGATCCTTGGGCCGCTGCTATTTGTTTAGTCTTACACCCTTCTCGCGTTTCGTATAAGAGCACGCGATTGCTTAGATAGCTACGAATACTCTTCAATATATTAGATTATTCGGGATCTTGAATTTTACCTTTAAGGCTTCAATTACGTCGTCCCAAGCATTTCTAATACCCAGTGTGGTTAGTAATACTAAGCGTTTGGAGTATCGATTACCTGCCTGGACATGTTCTACGCTAGCTATTACATCTTGGATGGCTCCTAAGGTAGATCTGCCACTTCTACGGCTTCGCTAAGCCTATGCTTTATCTGTTTCTCAAAGAGTTTTCCTGCGCTATCTATCATACATAACGGGCTATAAGCGGACGCTAATGTTGGGTCTCCCTTTCCCTTACTGTTTTTGTTTTTTCCATATTTCTGGAAAAATTCCTTCTTTTACGCATGAATTGTACATGTTTAGCAGCGAAAGAGGGCTTTCGATTGCCAATAGTTTCAATATTTGTGCAACTATGCCATCAGGCCCTGGCGCTTTATTGCATTTCATTGCTTTTGCAGCATCCAGAAGTTCTTCTTCTGTGAATGGGACAGGTTCCGATGCTTTATACTCGAGTTCTTCCTTCTCAGCACAGTGTGTTGGGAAGAGTGTGTCGACTTCGGTTTCCATATCAGCAGCAGGGATTTGGCTCCTAGTTTTTTCATAACGATTTTGTATCCCAACCCCCATGGGTTTTTATTTAGATCGTTTCGTAGCTCTTCCCATTTGTCTTTTTTGCTTTGGCTTATAGCTTTCCTCAATTCTTTTCTGCTCTTTTTGTGTTCTTCGGATTTCGTTATCGCCGGGCCCAATCTTCTAGCTTTAGTATACTCCTCCTATCTGTGCAGAAGGTCTTGATGTTGCTCCACTAATGGAGGGACCTACAGTTTTAAGCCGACTCCGAACGGCAGATATTTTTTATGAGGAGTTTTTTCATGGCAGAAATATACTCGGAGGTTTGCCATTACCTGCCGAGGAGCGACCGCTAGCAGAAGTAACTTTTTATTTATTTCGGTGTTTCACGTACTCCGAATGGTAGTCACGCACCAACCCATTCGGCTAGGGCAGCCGACCATTATGATTATTAAAAACTTAGAAAAAATTGATAATAAAAAAATTCTAGCAGTAGGATGCATTATATTCTCTCAGAAGGGAATCTATTCCCTATATTTTTCAATATAATATTACACTGTGTGCCAGAAATAAGATTTTGAATGTACTTTCTTTTTATAAGGTTTTATCAAGTAGAATACTGCATAATACGAATTTTTCATTAACTCTCAAAATCTGGACTTAAGATGAAAGCCAACTTTTCTTAGGCTGAAACGAAACTTACCTCTAACTGTATTTTGATTTATTCCGACGATATTTTGTTGCTTGCAATCAGAAAGCGAGTCTGTTTTCGGACTCTTTTGTTAAGAATTGCCATACGTCAGTCGCCGAAACAAAGTAAAGAAAAAATGAAGTTTGCCCTAATGTGAATACATTACGCTTCGGGTAGCAGGATTTTGAAAATGATTCCATTTTGACGTGATAACGTCTTATAATTCGATTTAGCCGGCTGCAGGCGCCAAAAAATGCGTCGTTATCATGCTCAATCGTCGTTATCTTGCCCATGCGTCGTTACCTTGCTTGAACTGCAAGTGAAAGCGCGGAACGAACGTTAAAGAGCACAACGTTCGACATCTGGCTCTCTCCTACTTGAGTAAGCATATATATGTATGTATATGCGCATATGTATATAAATTCACATATTTGTATTTGCATATGCCTTCTTCCTGTGTGCATGGTAACGAACCATTTCTCTGTTGAGAATAGGAGATGATAGGAAAAGTAGGAAATGAAAGGGGGTGTTTCGAGTGTAAAGGGTCTGGAAAAAGGCAAATCGATGATGTTGCCTTTTAGTGTTGTTTAACGTCTGATGCACAATCGAAATTGAACATATCTTTCATGAAATTGATAAATTTTTCGTCATTTTTCACGTTTGTGTAAATGTAACTTGACCTATTCCATTGCGATTCCATTTACCTCCTTCTCCATATCCATACAAAATATCTATCAAACAAATAAAATTAAAATTTTGTTTTGAAAATTGCAACCATTACATATTTTCTTATGACGTTGTCACGTTAAACTATCGTCAGTAAACCGACTTTACAGACAACCTCTTTTAATATTTAATATGTAAACTCTGAGCGTATATTTTATTAGATATAGATTAAAAAAAAAAAAAAATTCCAAAAATACTGGATTTTTGAAGTCATTATTATTTATTACTTAGGTCTTTAAAATTGTCAGCTCAGTCGTATAAGCCGTTCTCTTCATTTCAATTATTTTAGATTTTAAATTCAAAATTTCCTTAAGCATTTCCATGTTATTTATATTTTTACCTCTGTCCTCATTTCCTACGCTATCCTAATTTTTCCGATTATAACCCATCCTATCTTATCCGGTTTTATTCTATTCTATGAAGTTCTATTTTTTATATATAGAATCTGGCTATTTTTCTCAGAATTTTTTCTTTTAAATCGCATCAGTAAATTGACGTCATTAACTTTAGGGACCCATATCACACAAGGAACTGACTAAACACAAAATTGGTACTGTAGATTGATTTTCAATTTCACAGTTCTTAATAAGTTCACAGTGATTGCACAAAGATCATTTCTTCTACTCTACCATGCCACTATCTACTCTTGACCCTTTAATGTGTTTAAAACGTTTCTTTTGCACATTTTTCGATCGGTAAGGACACACACACCTATCTAGGTAAGTACATAAGCCTTTGCTGCCGTGAAATGTTGGGAGGTGGACTAGGTAGTTTTTACTTTTCCTTCTTAATGCCATTTCATGCATGCTCCATTTTCGTATTTAACACTTTACTCATTCATTTCCTTGATGACAATTCTGGTCTGCGGATGACTCTGTGGCCGCCTGCTTCTGATAGCTTCCCGATTTTTGTGTTTTCGGTTTACATACCAACCTTTGACTCCTTACTTGAAGTAGTTTGTTTTGCTGAATCTGCCATTCAAGTGATATTATAAAATTTGCCTTCGGCTGGTTGTATATGTGGATATTGTGTGTATGCATGCATGAAAAGTAGTTGTCTTTCATGACGAAAACCTGAGAAGCTGAAGCTATTTCAGTCACAAGAGAACAATGCATACTGAGGTCAGTAACTAATGGGCCGCTGATTGTAGGAGTATGCACATAAATATGTAAGAGCGTAGCATATTATACATTGTACTTATATGTATTGCAGCTCTACTCTGAAGTATTTCTTGGCACCAACAGCCGGAACTGTCATCACTTGAGCATATACTTTTCGCTAAAGTAACCGCAGTTCCGTTGAATAAAAGGAAAAGGGCTTAAGTATACTTAGCACCCAGTCTGATGCTTGTGTGCCAGAATTGCCTTTCAAGCATACTGCGTGCAAATTAAGTAAATTATACTCTTCGAGCACTTCTTATTTCCGACCGGTTGGCTGTTTGATTTTCCGTTTACACTTTTTGCCTTTTCCAATTTTGCTCTAAATTCTGTAAACGAAAGAAATTTTAGATAGTAAAAGACGAGATGCAGAAAAAAGCATACGTATATCAAATTAATCTCTTCCTACTCTTGTAATTTCGTTCATTCCGTTGGCAGACAATTAGCAAATACTTTTTTGATTGGCTCATCATAATCACAGCCTTCAAGTTGCCTGAGAGACAAAGCACATACATACACACATATAGTACATAACGAAGCAGCGCGCAAATTGGGGCAATTTTGAATTTTTTCGCTGAAGGCTGTAAAATAACGAAAGCTGCTACACATTTTCATTCTCTTGATCTTTTACTTTGCAACAATTCACTGTTTCATATTCTCTTCCTTTTTCTTTACCATCAGGCTGTCCAAAAAAATTGGTCTGGTGAGGGGTGGCGTATACGTAACATTATTTTACTCCATTTTAGCAGAATAACGTTTACTTAAAATTGCTTTAGAAAGCAGGCCAAGTACATACATACTCTCTTTTCTAAAAAATAACTAAATATTTTTTTCAAATTGAAATAACCAGTGTACTTATATATTTTGGGCTACATATTTTTGAGCAATCAACATGTTCGACTTTAGTCTCCCAATTTTGCACACTTTTCCAGACTATATAATTTTAACAACTTCCCTTCATACTTTCCATTTACAATGCGTTTTTGCTCCACATCCACTGTTTTTTTCTTTCTGATATGCTAAATAAGGCCCATTTATATCATAATATATAATTTCCATAAATTATTTTATATACATAGATTTACCTATATATTTTGGTGATTCTGTATGAAATGAGTTACATATGACTCATGAACTTTTCGTGAGTCACATATGACTCTTTAGACAGGGAAGTTGTTAAAAATATTGTTAGGATGTTGGTTACCGCAGCTTGAACGACTACAATCGATTCATGTCTATTGTCTTTCATAACTAAAGGCAGTTTGTGGAACAGTAGTCACAAGCTGCCAAGTGAGGTGAACATGGCGAAAAATTTGCCTTTTTAAGAAATTAAACCACAAATTTTCGCCGATGAAATCCATTTTTTGCTCGTCTCTGAGCTTACATATGTGCCACAAATCTTGAATTCAACTTTCGAAAACCTTAAGGCTCCGTCAAAACGGGATACACATTTTTCTAAGTGTTTCTCCACACGATCGAAAATGTTTGTGCCACTCGTGAATTTGCGTTCGGAATAAATAATCATCCTTTTCATCATGTATTAATGTTGGCACATTTGTTGGTGCCATGAGTACGACATCTGATGATGCCCTTAATACCATTTTGAAGTTGCAACCTTTAGATCTTCAAATTCGAAAGGAAGTGATGAAGGCGGCGTACAGGCTCAAGTTAAACGGAGTCTGGGGAAATGAAGAAAGCACTGGCCACTGTCATATAAGCCACCAATTGTCGGAGCGGTGCGCACTGTTATCGATGCCAGTGGACAGTCGGATGCCTGCCGTTAGCTTCGGTAGGAAGTATGATGTTTTGATCCCAAATAGAGACCAATGGCTAAGTCCAGAGAACCTATTAACGGGATATCAGGACACTTTCTTCACCGACGGATCCAAAACCAGTGATGGTAGCGGATCTGGATGGTACTTAGACGAAGACACTAAGTACTCCTATGCCACAGGACAGATGGCCACGGTATTGCTTACGGAAGTCTATGTCATCTTGAATGTGGCGTACTGGCTAATTGGAATTTGTAGTGACAGTCAAGCTGCACGGAAAGCCCTTGCTAACGCAGGCTGCTCTTCGAAGTTAGTCGGTGAATGTAAGAAAAAACTGAACAGTGTTGCAAAACACAACAAAGTTAGTCTTATATGGGTGCCCGGTCATTGTGGTATTACAGGGAACGAGTTAGCTGATCAATTGGCTAATGAAGGCTCTGTAAGTATGCCACAGGGCCCTAAACCCTTTATAGGTGTCAATTCCGCATCGATTCAACTATGGATTGACGACTTCATGAGGTCTACCTACAGAGGTCGTTGGTCTGAGTTGAACTCGTGCAGAGTAGCCAAGTGCTTTGTGAAAGAACCAAACAGGAAAATAGCGACCTCTCTCCTAAAACTCAGCAGAAAGGACCTGAGAGTACTGGTGGATGTAATCACAGGAGACAACGTCTGTGGCCAGCATATGGCTGCCATGGGGGTCTTAGACAGCCCGATTCGCCTATCCTGTTATCGTGACAAAATTAGGAAAGGAGAAGGCTTGTGCTCACTTTTTTCATTACCAAATGCGAATGCTGCCTTAAATCGGAGTGCAATCGACTTAGTAACTCTGCGTACTACGCGTTGGTGGTCGTATTCTCTTTTCAAATTAAAGAGAGAATTAACCGCGTGCGGCGCAAAAAGTTCCGCCGTGAATTTGTTGATCGACAAATCCTATATTCCTTGGCCTTTGGTGTGTTGTGATGAATCCGAGTTTCGTTCTATGAACAAACCTTTGAAGTTATCAAACGTTTGCATTTGAGGCAAAATGCATACTCAAGCAAAATGTTGGCTTTGAGGTGGCAAGGACGTCTGTTCGGGACTTATTGCGCGATCCTGTGGTAGTTACTCTGATACTAAAAAACAATTATTTATTTAACAAAATCATTAAAAAACTTAAAAAGTCCTCAAACTGATCCGAAATATAAAAACAATTAATGTAATTTCGAACGTGCAAGCTTGCCCTGCATCCAGTCTTTCTTGTTTTTTCTCTTTAAAAGATTCATTATTTTTCAGTTACGACACATATTATCATATTAACTGCAATTTTTCAATGCCGGTAATGTTGCCATCGAAAATTCCCCTAATCCTAAGTTTAGTTGTCAATCCGCATTAGTTGCCCTTAATTGCTGAGATAATTCCAAATTAAGTCGCTAATCCCGATTGGCGCCACTTCTGGTTTTTTTACGGGATTATCCGAACTTCCATTTCCTCTTCTTTACTAAGCAACTTACTTGATCATAACTACTATATTTCTATTTTTCTGTGGTGAGTGGTTTTATTTATTTACAAATATAAATAGTTAATTAAACAAAAAAAAAAAACATTCCAGTACCTTAAAGCCTTTCAATTAAAATTATGTAGATATGTGGGTATAGTGTGTATGTTGCATTTGTCTGCTAACACGGCATAACAGCTGGTTATCAGCTTTATCTTGATATGCTCATACAAGGTTCACACAAATCACTGACTATCCCATTCAAATCTAGAAATATAAAAAAAAAAATAATATGCAAACATTACTTTCCTGCTTGGATGTATGAAAGGATTATTTATGTATGTATGTACAATATATATATTTATGTGTATGCTGTGGAAGAAAAATCTGTATCGAGTTAAAACATTCAACGAGAGTAGAAACATAAATAACAATACACTTACATATGTGCATATGTGTTTTTAAATTTTTTTCCGAAACATGCTGTGAATGAGGTCTGGACTACAGCGTCCCACATATACCAAGTATATACTACACATATGCATATTTATATGTATGTATGCAGCTCGTAGATCTAAAGTTTGCTTAAGCACGCACATACATCTCTACACACATACATCCATACATTCATACACACTTAAACAATTGCTTGTTATCTTTACAGCAATCATTTTCGATTTATGACTTTAATGAATTGTTTGTGTATTTAATAAAGTCAAATTTTTCAATTTGATTGCTTTGGTAAAGAATATTGAATAAATAAAAAAATAAATAGTTGGCGCGTACACTTCTGTTAGATGTTTAACCGAGCTTCTCCTCCTATTTGTGGCGTGCCTCTATAAAAAGCACTCTCAGAATTTGAATTCGCAGTCCGCTCGTAAAATCCTTCCTGACTAACAGGAAACTCTTAGTTACTGTCCATGGTTCACACTCATCCATTCATAATTTATCCAACGGCATTGTTTTTATATTTGAGTTCTAGTGAAAGTTAGGAGATGGAGGTGAAAAAATAGTGCGGAGTGAGAATATATTTACACACACATTTGCAATCCTGTAAATAGTTTTTAAAATATTTTTAAAGTGAAATGGAAAGCCTTTGTAGCATACTTAAGATAAAATAAAAACGTGACACTCATGTAAATTAATTTTTATTTATTCCTATAACATACTTCATTAATGGCCACTTGTTGCATTTATCACATAAAAATGTTTCGTCAGTCATAAATACTTAATTACTAAAGAATTACTTTTGTATTAATAAAATAAAATCCAAAACAACTTATAAAATGAAAAATTATCCACTGAATATTTAAAACTAAAATTCAAAATTGCAGGTACTTATTTCCCTAAGTTGTTGCGTGGGTCTTCTTTTTCAATCTTTGTTGGCCATATACTCCACCATGACGTCTTTTTGGATGGGGGATGTTTATTAAAATTCGTCCTATAATAAATTTATTACAAAAAAAATCGATCGTTAATGGACGGCTGTCGGCGTTCGAATGACAGTGCGATCAAACGAGTACGTCAGCACTCGTTCACATATGCGATAGTATGAAATATGCATGTTTCAGTGACGAGTGGTACGTTCGCTGATATGATAATTCGACCCCTGAATAATATGGGCTTATAATATTTATTATAAGTAATATACGGCTGTCAGCCGATTTTGCCTTGATAACTTTTTGACCGTCCATATTTGTTTTCCTTTGAGTTTTTGCTTAACTATTGCCCAAACATTTTCAATACTATAGAGGCTGCTATCAGGCAAGTGTGAAGGTTAATATGTTATTTCAATCCCATTTTGCTGTTTCCACTCTATACATCTTTGTCGTCGATGCTTGGGATCGTTGGCTTCTTATAAAATATAACGCTGGCTAGTTGTTGGGTTGGTGCGTGACTACCATTCGGCATTTGTTCGAATCTCGGTGAAACACCAAAATTAAGAAAAACATTTTTGTAATAGCGGTCGCCCCTCGGCAGACCATGGCAAACCTCCGAGTGTATTTCTGCCATGATAAGGCTCCTCATAAAAATATCTGCCGTTCGGAGTTGGCTTGAAACTGTAGGTCCCTCCATTTGTGGAACAACATCAAGACGCACACCACAAATAGGAGGAGGAGCTCGGCCAAACACCCAAAAAAGGGTGTACGCGCCAGTTATATATGTTATATATATATATATAGTTGTTCCAAATATCTTCGCAGCTGCAGGTAATAATGCTTTTTGATAAATTTTATTCATCAAAATATCATTCAGATAAACACAAATAAACGGCCAAATCCTCTATCGGAGAAGCAATCCTAGTCATGAATCTTAAGTGTATACGTAATAGTTCGGTGAAGTTGCCGATTAACAGCAGTAAACCAGGACCGGCTTATGCAACTATTCGGACGAAAAGAAGATTCATCCGTGAATACTACGTTTGCACAATTCAGCTGTGAATTTGCCTTGTTCATGCAAGTCTTTTTTCAATGAATGATAATGAGAGCAGCGGTTATTTTCAATGTGCTCAAGTGATTCAGCTTCACGCAACGATAAGTTCATCTTTGTCACAAACAAATCAATGATGTGACTTTCCTTTGAAGAGACATTTTTCTTTGGACCTCGTCCGGGGAAGTCTTTAACATATTAAATTTCAGTGTACCGTTGCACCCATTTACTTATGAACGTCTTCAACTTCTTCAAATATTTTGCTGTATATGCATGCGATTTTTTTTTTACCTATAGAGTGTGCGTTTTTCATACGCGAAACTCATTTTGCAAAAACAACGTCCGTTTCTAAATTTCTCACAAAATTAACAAATTCCACAACTCTTATTGCTAAAAGAGCACCGTTGAGCAGAATTTACATTTTTTTATAACGGAACCCAAAGTTTGAATTTCACTAGAATTTGTTTGTGCACACTCGCATAGTAAAAAGCTGTATATAATGGACAAATAATACACTTTCAGAGGATGGGAGGTTCTATGAAATTCTATGAAATCATGAAAGGGTAATAAACAAACGAACTTACAATAATTTTCTGAACAACAAGCAAAATAGCGAAAACGTCATGGCACCCGCATTACCATAAACTCAAAATTTGGTGTGTAAATACGACTGGCAAATCAACAGATGGCAAGAATATGCGACAGAGGCAGTTGTTGAGGCGCTTGAGTTAAAACTGTTGAATACTTTTTCTTTCAATTTGGCCCCTTCCAAGTGCACTGAATATGGTTGATTTAATTTGAGGATATTTTTCAAATTTGGCCATATATTTTAACTACCAAATATGGTGAGAAGCTCGTCTGCAAGTGTGTGCGAAAGTAAATTGACTAAAATGCGCTTAAAAAATGGCAACACATCCATTTAGCTCCGTGAGTAGGTACATACTAATTAAAATAATACAAATTTATGCACGTAAATCCGTTTAGAGGGATTTTGAGGGTTGTGTTTTGTTCATACATATGTTTGTATATGTAAAAGGGTAATGTTTCGTGAAGTCTGATACTCGTTTAGGCCTTTGTTGCTTTACCTTTAGTGCTTAATACCCAAATGAGCCTTCTTTGCAATCTTACAGCACCCAGGGTTGTTGCTGTACAATCTAAAGATACATATGTACATATTTCATAGCTTACATAACTGAACATTTTAAATGCCCATGTTTGTATGTTCTTCCCATTAAAAAGTAATCAAAGCAGAAATCGATTTAATAGTTTTGGGACAATATATAAAAATATATAGGACTCTTTTCTGCACCTTTGTGAAATATGAAAAATTCTAGACGCGCAACATATTTATGTAGATATGTGTCTCAACCTTCTCCGCGCTATAGCGCTGCATTCCAGGAGAAGGTGTATTGCAAATCCCGATTATGTGTAGATTACTTCACAGTCTGCAGTGGCCTGTAAGGATGCCCGTGAGCATTCTTAGATTATCCTTGGGGAGAGTTATGAGTTGTTTAAACCTCTTTTGGTTGTATCCTCCCAGTAAGGATTTCACCTGGGGTAGCCCCATAGTTTGGTACCAGAGAACCTCCCTTAGTCCTAGCTCTTCACTCTTGAGCTTCTTCTTGATGGTGTATTGTCCTATGGCAAGGAAGGTCTCGGGTCCGATTAGAGGCGCGGCCGTAGCCTCTCTCGCCGATGCGTCCGCTACCTCATTCCCAGGTCCCCTGTGTCCTGGGACCCAAATTAGACGGATGCAGTTGTGCATTCCTGGCGGCCGCTGTAGCCGAATGGGTTGGTGCGTGACTAAACCGTTCAATGGTTCAGGTGGTGTTTTAATTTCTGGTAGTTGCACTTTTCCTGACACGCAACACATTCCAGGTGGCTCATTTTTGAATTTGAGAGCATGACAATGCGGACATTCCTTATCCCTAGCACCAATTACCACTTTTGAATGAGCATTATATTCAATATCGGGCTCATACTGGAGTGCTAGACGCAAAAATGAATCAGATGTAAATGCACAATGTACCTGTTGGCGTTGTTGGTCATTTGTTCTGCGTCTATTGTCGTTGTTCTAAACGTATAACTTCATTGCGCTCAGCTCGTGTATCTTCTGATTGTTGATGGACTTGTTCTTCGGTTCTTTGGGATCTTTTATACTTCTGGACTTACTTGTACTACGGCTCAAATCAGCCCCTTTGCGTTTTTTTGGCATTGCTCACTGTACAAAACACATATAAATAGAATTAATGAAATTACTTACTGATAGAAAACGTTATAGTTATAATTACGGCCAGGATTATGGCGAAAATATTAGTTTTATGAAAAAAAATTTGAAACAATAGTTGTAAAAAATTTAATTAATTATATAAAAAAAAGTATACTTACAACACAAAAGATGTTATTGGTGGGAGCTCGTGACAGTGCTTTTAAGGTTATGTAAATCACTTGAAACAGGAGACCGGCTTCAGTCTATAGTATAGTGTGGCATTTCACTCACCAGTAAAGGTGCGGCAAATTTAAAGAATCTAAGATTGGTAACACTAAGCATATATCAGGATTAAACTTTTATATATTAATAAAAATAAATGTTTATTTTCTTTAAAAAAAATTTTAGATTTTTAATTGAAGTTAAAAAACTATAACTGATCAGTTATCGAGCGGGATGAAAAATGATTAAATTACTAAAATGGCCATAAAAAATAGGGGTTGGTGATAAAAAAGTAAAAATTTAGGGTTGTATGTATTTTTTAATGCCACATTATAAAAAAATAAAAAACAAAAAATTTCGTCAAAAAATTAAAAAAAAAATGGATAGTAGCCGATTCTCAGACCTACTGAATACGCATATAAAATTAGGTAAAAATCGGTAAAGCCGTTTCGGAGGAGTACGGTTGTGACATGGGAATTTTATATATTAGATAAGAGTGGGGGATGATCGTAACCAAGTACGTTTGAGGTGACCACCATTCGAAATATCCGAAAAAGTCTTTTTCTAATAGTGGCTGTCCCTCTAGTGAATTTCTGCTATAAAAAAGCTTCTTAGAAAATGAATCCTTTCGGAGTCGGCATAAAACTGTAAGCCCTTGAACTTGTAGACAACATCAAGACATACACCACAAATTATAGTAGAAGCTTGACCAAACAATAATAAACGATATAATGAAACCTTTGTAATCACCATTAGAAGTTTCTGATAAAAACGATTTTCGTAAAAATTATGCTGTGTTTTGATCTTCCAAACGACTATAAGGAAATATCATAGTTTTTGAAATTTTATAATCTGGTGTAAACCAAACGAAAACCAAGTGAAAGCAAATGCTGCCAACAATACATAATTAATCGGACCGAGCTTTGCTTTGATCGATGGCACACGCACTTAAGCACTTCTTACGAAAATATACAATAAAAATATTGTAATTTTGTGTGCCTGAAAAATGGGGAAATGTATCCACTAATGGTTATTACTTTGAGTAAAATATTCGTTTATCATTTTTTAATAAAAAAATGTAATTTTATTAAATATTTCTGGTAATGAATTAATAGTGATAAGTGAGAGTTTATTTATTATTGTTTTATCTTCTATTTCTAGGTGTTACTTCCACGTACATTAAAAAGGCTATACAACGTTAAATCAGGTGAGTTTTATATTTTGCAACTTCATCGCCATTGAAAGTAGATAATACTCATAACTACATATTCATACATCTATTTTTTTATATTATATGTAAAAAGTTCTAATTCATAAACTGATAATTATATGTATGTACATAGCGGCCTAACCGACTCATTTGGAGTCAATATTGACAACACTGGGTGCACTCGTTTAAAATGTTAAAAATTACCGATCTGCGGTTATTAAAAACTTTTTGAAAGTAGTAGCGGTATCTAACTGTTCCGCTTTTCTGAATAAATATTTATGTATGTTTGACCTTATTACCTATCTTGGACGGTCCTGAAGTACCTCTGTTTTAACATTTGACAAAAGTGTGTAATGGGTCCTGGGGTCGAATCATCACATCCGTGCAACGATCAATAACCATACGAAAGAAAATTACGTCATACGTCAATCGTATAACCTGAATTGCAGATAAATAAAACAGATCGTAACTAAATTTCACAATGCCTTGAATCGAAATTTTTGGTCACAATGACGTGGAACAGTCAAAACTGTTGTCAAATTTAATAAATACAATTAAAATTTAACATAGTATAACAATGGATCCAACTTTGTTTTTATATACGAGTTATAGTGAAAGTGAGGAAGATGAGAAGATAGTGCGGAGGCAGCTAAGAGAAAAGAGCAATCCTTTGGCATTCCCAAACACAGCGTTAATATGTAAATGGTTAGTTATTCTAGCTCATTTATAAACTTTCCCTTGTAGATTCTTGAAACGACCAAACAATAAGAGACCAAATAAAATATTCCTTACTGAAATTTTCTCGAAATTGAAAACATATGTGCACATGCATATGCAATTTTGTAAATAGTTTTTAACTATTTTTTAAATGAAATGGAAAGATAATACTCATGTAATTTCAGTTTTATTTATTCCTATCACATACTTCATTAATGGCCACTTTTTGCATTTATCACATAAATGTTTCGTCAGTCATAAATACTTGAATACTAATGAATAGAAGTAAATAAAATAGAATCCAAAACAACTTATGAAATGAAAAATTATGAATACTGAATACTTAAAACTAAAATTCAAAATTGCAGGCACTTATTTCCCTAAGTTGTTGCGTGGGGCTTCTATTTCAATCTTCGTTGGCCATATACTCCACCATGACGCCTTTTTGGATGGGGTTGAGTTTATTAAAATTCTTCCTGTAATAAATGTATTTTGGAAACCATATTTAATTATATATTTTTACAATTTACTTACATATTTGGTTAAGCTCGATAGTTAATGGGCGGCTGTCGGTATTCTAATGACAGTTCCATCAATGGAGTAAGTTCAGCACTTCTTTACATATGCGATAGTACGAGTGCCCTTTTCAGTAACGAGTGGTACGTTCGCTGATGTGACGATTCGACCTCTGCTCTCGCCATAGCTCTCTACTTATGCTTTCGAGAAGGCTTTTTCGAAACGTCAATGAATAAAGGTTTCACTAACATATAACTACCTAAAAGGAAATATTGTTCTAGGATCTTAGAAAAATTAAGTTTTTTTCTTGTTTAAAATAATGACTTTTATAGAAAGCACCAAGCAGTATAAATCTCGATTTTATTGCGTTTCTCTCGAAATAATTTAATTTTATTGGGCGGGCAAATTACTTTCACACTGCGCGCTTATAAACAATACTCTGAACTATCATTTAGCCAACTAAGAGACAGCTGGTGTCCGTGCATCAGCTACGCGAGCGGTCTGAATGGCTTTGGCAATATTTTTTATCAAACCTAATTTATACATACAAACCTACATTATACATATACATACTACGTACGTATATATATATATATAATATATAATTGGCGTGTACACCCTTTTTGGGTGTTTGGCCGAGCTCCTCCTTCTATTTGTGGTGTTCGTCTTGATTTGTTTCACAAATGGACGGACCTACAGTTTCAAGCCGACTCCGAACGGCAGATATTTTTATGAGGAGCTTTTTCGTGGCAGAAATACATTCGGAGGTTTGCCATTGCCTGCCGGGGGGCGACCGCTATTAGAAAAATGTTTTTCTTAATTTCGGTGTTTCACCGAGATTCGAACCTACGTTCTCTCGGTGAATTCCGAATGGTAGTCACGCACCAAGCCATTCGGCAACGGCGGCCGCATAGTTCGACCATACGTCTCGTAATATTAGCAGAAAATACATTAAAATTAAAGTAGCTGTTACAGAAATTTGTAGATGACAGAAAAAAAGTATATGTGTTTGATAATAGGCGTGCGTAGTAAAGTAATAATTAGCATACAGAATTCGTGTTGCAAACATCTTATCGGCCTTTGATATTAATTGGAATAAGTGCTTTTATTATTTTGAATTTGTATGTATAATAAATATTTTGAATTTTATTGACCAAACTCTGGTACTTTTTTTGACAGAATGTATGCATTTGTATATGTCACCATAGGAAAATATTTATTTACCTATTGAAATACAGATTTGTAGTTACAATTTTCTTCAAACATAATATTTCCACATTACAAGCGTACAAGTTAATATAGAAATTTACATGTAATATTATTTATGAGACTTATTGACAATGGGTCTCTAGTAATATATTGTAAACGCATAGAGACATGAAACATAAATCAGAATACAGATGAACCAGAAGAAATTGTATGGTATCAAATTATTGAAATAAATTCATAGCTTAGCCCTAAGGCGAGTTTCAAAGGCTAAAGTAAAAATAACAGAATAAAAAATAAATAACTGACATACAAACGAAAAGGTGCGTAGCTGAGGTTATTTCTGCAAAAGAGCATTTGATGCTTACAAAAAAAAAGACAAACAAATTATCCGATTATCCGAATAAAGGGTGGAAGCCGGGGCATAAAAGGTTCAAAATCGGTCATTATGAAGATTTCTATTGATTTGCTCTATTCTGCTGTGTCTTTTTCAGGTCAATAGAATACAGAAGGATATGTGTGTATGTATGTATGTGCTTGTGTATAAGTACCTAAGATGTCGTTTAAATGCCAGCGAAAGAAATGAAGAGAGATAAAAGTAAAACTAGAAATTTCCATATGTATGTGAGTTGATGTGTATGTTGGGATACAGTTAGCTGCCCTACTATGTACCAGTACTAATATGAATGACACTTCCTTGTTGCCGATCTCTGTTGTTGCCAAGAAGTCAATTTGTGGCAAACGGAAGAACAATCATCATAATCATTAGCGCTGTCAACAACGGCATTGAATTTGTATTTTTATTGACTGCCTTTTATTTTTCTTGTCCTTTTAATTCCGTTTTTTGTAGTATTTTTATGCGCTGGGTTTCAAAAGGGGCAACGGTTTTGTGAAAGAAATGACCGGAAGATGTAATTTTCAAATTGTTGTTGTTGTTGTAGCAGTAACTTTGCCCTGTCAGTGTAGCGTAATCACCGGTCGTCTTCGTCGAGCTCATCTAACGGTAGGCCCAAGAAACTAGCTGTTTCGACGCGTTGGGTCCAGAGGGAGAGAGGTGTTAGATGAGTGGGTTTGATGGGGCATGTGAAAAGGTGGTTAGTGTCGTGCAGGGTGCCTTCACATGCTGGACATATGTTTAGTTTGTCGGGGTCGATTCTGGATAAGTAGGAGTTTAACCTGCTACAGTGTTCAGAACGTAATTGTGCCAAGGTTACGCGGGACTCTCGGGAAAGTTGGAGCTCTTCGTCTGCGATTGGTGGTGGTTGGACTCCGATAACGGAATTCGGGGGTCGGGAGCTTAAGAAGGTGGTGAGAGTCTCCCGATGAATGTCATTTATGGCCTGTCTGTTTTGTCTAGGATCTCGTCCGCGTAGTTGAGGAAATGCCTCCTAATGTGCCTAGGAGGTAGTTCAGACTCAAGCAGGTGTCTGCATGGGTGAGGCCTGCGGTAACGCCCTAGCAGAAACTGCTTACTGAGCAATTTATTATGCTCCTTAACAGGCAGCATAAGGTCCTCATCGTGTAGGTGTTGTATCGGTGACATCATAAGACATCCTGTCGCGGTTCTTAATGCAGTGTTTTGGCAGGTATGAAGCTTCGTCCACTGCGAATCACTGGTTCCAGGCAACCAGATAGGCGCAGCATAGTTCAGAACCGGTCGTCCTATTGCTTTAAAAATCGACAGCAACATTCCCTTGTCTTTGCGCCAAGAGCTGCCGGCAAGCGACTTGAGAGCCTTGTTACGATTCTGTACTTTAGTTGCAATAGCGGTTGTATGCGCTGAGAAGGAGAGCAAGCTGGTACTCCCAATGTTCTGGGGTTGTTAACCGTCGGAATTCGTATGTCATGGACTTTCACCTTGAGTTGTAGCTTGCCCTCCTTTGTCTAGGTAGTGAAAAGGGTCGCCGTGGATTTAGTGGGGGAGAGTTGTAAGTTCCTGGCAGTGAAGAAGCGAGAAAGGCTGGCAAGGTAGTTATTTACCTTGGAGCATAGGCCATCAATGTCATTGCCCGACGCCATTATCGTGCAGTCGTCGGCGTATGAGACCGAGGAGACTCCCTCTGGTGGCTGGGGGAGTTTCGAAATATAGTAATTGAAAAGCAAGGTTGAAAGGACACCACCCTGCGGTACTGCTTGGTTTATTTTCCTCTGTTCTGATATTTGGTTTCGAAATATCACCTCTTCAGCCCTGGCGGGAGTGTCGACTGTAAACTGTCATCTAGTAGCATGGCGTGGCTGAGTGTATCGAAAGCCTTTTTTAGACCCAACGCTACCAGGACAGTCCTCTCGCAGGGGCGGTTTTGTGTTGTTGTCAAAAAAAAAAAGCAACTATTCAAGCGAATCGTCTGAAGTTTTAATATGTTGTTCACAACATCAATGGCGATCGTCCGTACTAGAATCATATTATTATTTCAATGATTTCGCATTTTTTTGTGAAGGAAAAGCTAGATTTTTGGGTGTCAAATTCAAAACCGCGCCATTTTGTCAAATTTTGGTTTTTTTTCTAGTAGCGGGACTTAGCTACAGTCATAATGATTATAGTTTTTTTTTTGGTTTTTCTGTTTCAGATAAATAGAAGAGCCAAAATGGGCAACATCGTCCAGATCCAATTTTTCTGGAGGGTCAACTTCAGCGCCATTTTTTAAATTATTAAAATAAAAAAGAAATTCCATTTTTATATGTAAAAGAAGTTAAATAAAAAGCCTAAAAAATTAAGTATCATCTACAAATATCAAATTAAGTATAATTTTAATTTTTTTTTTGTAAAAATATTCCTGAAAATACCCTAAATTTTCGAGATCGAGTTTTTAGTTATTTTAATAACGGCATTCTATATTTAAATTTTGCCTGTCAGGTTTCTATTAGACAAACTACATTTATTTAAAACACCTTAAGTCAATACCACACTTTGGACGGGCATGTGGTATGAGTAACATAAATTCAAATCAAAACCTCATTTACTGTGTATGTATGCAAGTATATATTTAGGCGCACTTATAAATGACAAATTCGTGTTATATCGTGGCATTTTTCATTCCACATAAAAACACATACCTTTACATAAATATATACATACATGCATAAAACAAAAGTATCTGCATATGCCTAGTAAGCAGCCGAGAATGCTTCGTGAACATGTCAACCGGCGAGTAATTTGAATTATGTCGCGCTCGACATAGAAGCATCAAGTTATACGCGGCGTATACGTAACAATAAAAGGTTTATTTTATTTTATTCGCTTTGTGAGCAATTTTTGCCTTTCATGTGCTTTAATATGGTGCATGCAATGCCATTTAGATTTTTTTCAGAGATTGAATTTGGTTGCACAAGCCGAGTAAATATCTAAAAAATTGCTGTGTGCAACAATAAACTTTTAAATTGACTATTATATAATTTATATCATTGTCACAATGTCGTTGGAAAATCAAAAGTTTGTTGGTTGGCTGTGCAGTTAACTGTTGTCCGTTTGTAACGTTGATTCAACCTCGTTGCTGAAAAATGGAATTTGTGCTACCAAAATTAATGTTGCGCGAATATGAAAGGAAATGCATACAAATTATACTATACTGTAACGTTTTTTTAGTGCTGACACATTTTTTATTTTTTTAATTTAACATATCTGACATAGAAAAGTGTCGATTTATGTCACTTCGATTTCTTTCACAATTAAGGCAAATTAAATTGTCAAAAGCGAATTTTTTTCTCATACCCGCGCATTGTCTGCCTGTTTATTTAGTTGTGCACTGACTTACATATAATTTATGCTTGTTGGTGGTGGTAGCAAATATTAATTAGGGTGAGGGCTCATTTTTTGTATGCCGCCGTTGTTTGCTTTCATGTCAGGCCTGCTGGTTGCATTCATTTCAATGCCTTCATTGCTGTTTTTGTTGCTGCAGTAGAGATGGTGATTGCTCTTACAGTTGTTGCACAAACACACAATTACATGCAGCGAATTTTTTCGCTACCTCGCAAAACAACAAAAAACGGTTGCGTGCTTGCGCCTTCAAAAGAGCAAAAAAGTGCGAAAAATAAGAAAAAACTCGTAAAGCAACCAGCACAAGGACAAGCTAAATGTGCGGGCGCTCTCATAGTTTTCCAATTGTTATATGTATGAGTACTTTGTGTACTAATTCTAGGCCACTTTCGTATTGCTGACACATAGAGGGAGTGCTCTGCGCTGTAGTGCAGCCTAAGTTATACTTTTGTGTTTTTGGCTCATGGATATTTGTATGTGATATGTGCGCATGTTCTACATTCACAAATTTTGTTTGTCCTTCTTACAAATTTTATGTCCTTTTCACGTTGCGCTTTTCAACTTAATTTTTGTATTTGCCGTGCGCATAAGAAGTAAAAGTAAACAAAAAATTCCTGTATAAAGACATGTTGTACGGATGTATGTGCATTAGTGATGCTCATATTTTTTAGTTTCAAAAATTGTAAGCCCTCGTAGACCCTTATATTGAGACTTAACTTATAAAATTATTTGTATAATAATCATCAGTGGGATAAATTTCTTAAATAAGCCTTTGTTTGACACTGAAATTATAGAAATCTTTTCAAAAGTCATTAGTAAATTTATTTCCAAATAAGTAGTTTTTTTTGCTGTACCTTTTGCGATGTCTACATAATTGGCCCTGGTGTCAATGGATTCAATGAAATCGATACAGACAAAGCACTGCGTGTTGATGATTAAGTATTTTTTTTTAGTACTTGAGTCGAAAAAAGTCGATCGTTGTGCGTTGGCTTTCGTTAAAGGATAAGGTGCTCCACCTACGCAGGTGTCAGTGGAAAAATCTTTAGCTAATAGCGTTTTAGCTTCGACAATGTGTAGCAAATTGAAGAGTGAAGCTGTTCAGCAAAATTTCTTCGCAATGGCGTCGTGCAAGCTCTGATACTTAATTTACCCATTAAAATGTTTTTGAATTTTTGATGTTTGTGAACATTTTGTAGCACCTATGATATGTGAAATTGTGAATTGTAAACAAAAGAAAAAAATATTGCAGGCTAACATTTCTCACTCATGGCTATTATCCACAGATTTTTATATTTGGAGTTTCGAAATGAAAGTCTTTCGAGACTTTTCCTTAATTTATATATATATATATATATATATATATATATATATTTTAATTAAACGACTTTTATAATTTCACTCCCAAAGTAGTAGTTATCGATGTCTTAAAGAATTTGCTTCCCTCTTTATTATTATTAAAAGGCTTTTATAAAGGTTTTTTTCGAAAATTCTGATGGCACTTTTGTTCCCAACCATGAAATAGTTATTATTCTGGGTCACTTTTCAGATGATTTGAAAAATGAATTTCTTTGATGCATATAATTGCAATAAGTATACCTTTTCTTTTTTGACTTCAGAAGTTAAATACTACATACTTTGTAGAAAAAATACTGATGTAATATATTTTGCATTTTCACTAAATGTTCTTCAAACTTAACTATTGCTTTGAATTATTTAAAAAAAACAGTTGACGGCATATTAATTTTGATATTAAAAAGAATAAAATAGTAAAAAATACAATTCGCATATGAACGCCTCTAATGTATGTTTAAGTGTGGAGCTTTAATTCGGAGGGAAACTTCGTTCTGCTTGGGTGGAGTAGATAATGCTTATCTTAATTTCATTTGGTTAGAATATACAATTTGCGGCAATATTTATGGCTACACAGCCCTTAGGTTTCGGGTGCTGTTAAGACTAATCTCATTATAGCTTGCATGGACACACTATGGCGAGAAATTATTGCATAAGCCTGTTGAGAATTGCAGGATGCGTATAAGTTTAGTTCGCTTAAGCAACAGTAATAGCTTTCACGCTAAAATATATTTTTGAAGACATCCGAAAACTAAGCGCAACTTAATTTTAATCAAAATAAAGATCTAATAAATTTTAGCAAGGAGATACTATTTCGCTATTTGTATTTATTTATTTGCATTTTGTCTATGAACCCAAGTTTCTTACAGGCTAACTACAACGATAAGTAGAATAACTATCGATCGAATTAAATTCACATAAAATTCGAACATTACGCGAATACTACCTTTTATATTTAGCCCCATAGAAAGGTAAAGAGTTATGTAGATTACAAGTGGTATATTGAAATCAAGTTTTTCCAAAATAAATGACCAGTCAATACTACCATTGATGATGATAAAAACAAATGAAAGCGAGAGGACTGAGCTTTTTACTTCCATTGACTTTAATTGATTAAACAAAGCTCAATGCACATAGAGCGTATTTAAGAAACATTTCTTGGACCCGTTCAGTTCTGTTTATGTGGTTTTTGCAACAAATTTGTATTCAAATTTTGCAACAAAGAGTGAAAAATATTGTAAGGCGTCGGAAAGGTATTGTGAGTTTTGGAATACGGGACTTTTAAGCACTTTTTGATGTTTAAAAAAAGCAAAGAACTAACACAGCATAGTTCCAGGGCGTGAATGTCAGTTTGACACTCTAGTGCTAGTGGTTTCGAAATGTTGGCAAATGCTTTTAAATCGTCGGCATAAATAAAATTTCGCGAAATGAAAGCAGCTTCTGTCATTTATAAACATAGCAAATAATAATGGTCCCAGCATACACTTTTGAGGAGCGCAAGAAGATTGCGTAGAAAGTTTCGGGTAGAAATACTGTCAAAAGACCATACAAGACAGCCTCAGAATGAGTAGATAAGGCAAAACTTTATCAAAAGCTTTAGGAAAAACACGAATTGTAGTATTCACTAAAGACAGCAAGATTCAAAACTGTAGATCAATTAGAAACTGAGCTAAAAAGAAATACTTTTAATAAAACACTTAGCAACATTAAATTCAAACAAAAGACCAAACATCTTCCATTCTTAGTTGACATTTTTTTTTTTATTATTTTAATGTATATGTGTACCTTTATTTATTTTATTGAAGTGATTCCCTGAACGTAATATTTTTAGTTATGTTATCGGTAGCGTAAATGTATAAATCGGTTAAATTACTTACTCGGGAACAACCAACGTATAATTCGCCATGGTAGAAACAGTCAGGCGCATATAAATGCCTGCTTTTTAATAGTCTGCCTTTGGGCCTTATTAAATGTTATTATACGCCAATCCTCCGAGTGCGCTTCCGCCATGAAAAAGCTCCTCATAAAAAAAATATCTGCCGTTCGGAGTCGGCTTAAAACTGTAGGTCCCTCCATTTGTGCCATAATAGGAGTAGAAGGGTGTAATTTTTGGCAACGTTCGACAACTGGCTCTCTCCCATGATTCAATTATAGAAGGGTCTATAATTGAATCATGATTCTCTCCTACTTGAGAGAGCATATATATGTATGTATATGCGCATATGTATATAAATTGACATATTTGTATTTGCATATGCCTACTTCCTGTGTGCATGGTAATGAACCATTTCTCTGTTGAGAATAGGACGATGATAGGAAAAGTAATCGATGATGTTGCCTCTTAGTGTTGTTGACTTATTAACGTCTGATGCACAATGGAAATTGAACATATCTTTCATGAATTTCATAAATGTTTCGTCATTTTTCACGTTTGTGTAAATGTAATATAACTTGATCAATTTTATTGCGATTCCATTTACCTAATTCTAATATATATATCCATACAAAATATCTATCAAACAAATAAAATTAAAATTTTGTTTTGAAAATTGCAACCATTATATCAGTATTTTCTTATGACGTTGTCACGTTAAACTATCGTCAGTAAACCGACTTTACAGACAACCTCTGTTTTTTTGAAATTTTTATTTCAGCTTATGCGGGAAAGTTACCTCATATAAAGGCAATCGAATGTTTATATGGAGTCATGTCAAAATTTTGAGTGCGAATACTGCCACACGTTCTTCCACATTCTTTCAAATGAGTAAAATTCTGACATACTTGCAAAGAACTTCGATTGTGACTGACCCCATTCCCATCTTACGCTTGGTGCAAATTGACCCCCTATTTAGAACAGTAATGTGGAAAGGAGCGAATGCTTTAAGAAGCATTTCTCCTCTTTTGTTTGGGCGCCAGCTACCCCATGCGGTTGCCCAGGCGTTGAAATCGCCCGCTATTATTAAAGGCGATTACCCACTAGCTTCCAGTACAATGTTTTGAAGAAGCTGTTCGTACTGCACTGTAGTCTAACTGGGTCTTGCGTAGCAACTGACGAAATTGATTCCATTTATTTTGGATCGCACGAACCCTTCGCCAGCGCTATTATTCTCTCGGAAAGCAAGCCCTCCTCGCAGTTTTGCTGTCAGAGGCCCAAGTGCTGTGGTTTTCACACCTGTAGGGCTCACTTATAATGACAATATCTGCTCTAATTTCTTTAACTATTTGTGATAATTGGTCTTGAGCGGCCTCACAGTGGTTTAGATTTATCTGAACAATTCTCATTTACTTTTATTTGTTAGAGCTCTCCTGCATGCAGGGCACCTATAGCTCCCGGTAATATGGTTGATGTTCCCCTTCTGTCAGTCTCGCAGAGCACACATTTCGGGCTATTTTGACAATCCTTGGCGAAGTGACCGTCAACACCACATTTCCTGCACTGCTTAGATCTATCGAAAGAACTAGCACAGGTGCGCGACATGTGACCGTGTTCTAGGCATCTATAGCATCTTTGTAACGAGACACGTTCTCGTAAGCGACAGACGACCCATCCAATTTTGACTTTCCCAATCTCCATTAGCTTTTTGGCTTTCAGAGCTGCCAGCCTAATGGTGGCCGTTTGAGTACCCGCATAGGCTGCTTGGAGTCCAGTTATATCTGCCAACTCCATATCGTCAAAACCAGGCAAGATTTAATCGCGTTATGCACCTGTTCCTTGGAGGTCACTTCATCGATGACCTTGCATTCTATTGTGATGAGATGAGTAAGCGCCTTCACTGTTGCTTCGCTACCTAGGGTTCGATACTGATTCAGCGAAGTTTTTGAATTTTTTGTCGCTTTTCACTTTCTTTAAAATGTCAGCGTAGGAACTAGTACCCGTTTTTTAAATTATTATAACGTCGGGTCTTACTCTTCCCGTTCCTTTATTACTAGCTTGTTTGGCCTGTTTTGGGTTTTTGTTTTTTAACAGTTTCCACTCGTTTGTAGGCTTCGCCTGGACTGGGTGAGAAGAAGCTGGTACATGAACCTTTCCCACTGGTTGCGTTTTTCCCACTGCTTCGGCTTTTTTAGTTTACTTGCCGGAGAAACCTCACTGCCAGCCTTTTGCCGTCTAATCCCTGTGGTAATTCTTGGCCTGGGAGACTTTTGTGTGCTACTCTCCTGGCGGGGTATCCCGCTAGAGCTGCTACCACACATTTCCTTTGCAGCCCGGTGGTAGAGGGATTTTATGCTAAATATAACGCCCCTCATAAATTGATGGATGGTACGGCGCTTTCCTTCGTTTTCGTTTAACATGTTCACGAGGGCTCTTACTTGTTCCCCCAGATTGCTAAACGAGTTTTCTGTTTCCAGATCTTGTTTCTGCGCTGATCTGTTAGCGGGTGAGCCAGCACCCGTAGTACTCTGTGGTTCACCGACTCGGCAAGTCCGATCCGTGGGAGATCTTGCCGCTGAATAAGCCAACCGTGAGCTTTTCCTGAAGGGATCTATGTCTTCCCAGGCAAGCATATTTTTTTTTTTTTTTTTTTGAATGTTTTGTTCATTAATTTCGTTTTTTTTTTTTGAGTTTAATTGTTCCATGTTTTATTGTTTGGGTCCCCACTCAGAGCCGTTATCTTTACTCGTATGCGTAGTTACTTATTTGATCCCTTGGTTATCTATGTAAACAGGGAGGCCATGCGAGGGTTGACACAATCTCTTATGTAGAATTTTGTTCAGAGCCAGATCGGTATTAGTCAGGATTAAATCAACTGAGCCTACGTGACCAACTTAATTACAAAGAATTGAGAGCGTTTTCTGATTCCTACCAGGGTTTTAACGGGACGGGAGTAAACTTGGCATTAGCCTGGAAGCCATTTCTGCAGATTTTTACACCTGCATACTCAGGTAACAGAATACCAATCTCTCGAGCTCAAAGCGAACATATCAAAAGTGGGTTTCCAGTATACCATTAAGTTAAAACCTTACTGGGCTGGGTTCTAACATACTAAGATAGAATTGTGGGAGCTTTGATTATTAGTTAAAACTATTATGGTGTCCTACTAATAACATATGTCTCTTATTTAGTTTTGTCAATTGCTACTTCTTCTACTTTTCCTACTGGGTACATGAACTTTCCCCGCCGGTTGCATGCTATACATATGTGTTTCTACGTGTATGTGCACAGGCGATTAGTAACACTGCATCTCAATCATTGATTCAACGATTGTATTCATTTCATGACTGATCCAGTTGCTTAAGCCAGTCAAACTGTAAAGGGCACGTGGTATTTCACTGGTGGGGTGAATGAATGATGAATGATACACTATTATTTTGGTTTTATTTAAATAGTAGTAACCAATTTTGTTTAAGTGTTTTAATTCTCGATTTGGTGAGAGCGGTTCCAGCCTCTCCTAAACACTTAAATATTGTTGCACGGATGGATTTAAAATTTCATAATATTTTTTTTTTCATGCTTCAAATAAGCCCTTTGGATAGCCGAAAGCTTCTGCTGCTAGCGCTGTGTTTGCTTCAGTTTACCTTTTATTTTTATTATCATGTAAGCCTTTTAATCCTTTAGAAATAATTTTTTATTTTGTTTTTAGAAAAATTCGGTCAGGGGAGGTTATAAAATTAGTGATTTACAATATTGACTTTTACGTCAAAATTATAAGAAAAATTGTTTCTTTTCATACATTCATATACATACTAGGTTGTTCAACAAGTTTTGCGGTTCGATAAGAAAAGTCTTCCATTCTAGCCTCCCACCCTCAACAGGCTTATTCCAACGGGATTGCAATTTATGAATTTCATTCCTGAATTGAGAATCTGGAAAGGCTGCAAGTAACTTTCCACAGTTGATTTGGTTTCATAATTTGATGAAAAAGGCTTTCCACGCATGCATTGTTTTAGGTCTGGAAATAGATGAATGTCGCTAATTGGTCAAATCTGGTAAATACGGTGGATGCTCCAACAATTAGAACTTTAATTTATAGGTTTTAGCAAAAAAATAATTTTTTTTCTTTGCAAAGTAGATCTTTTTTTCAGCTGGTTTAAGAGGTTACAGTAATGCTCAGAATTTATTGTTTTACCATTTTGCAAGTAATCCACAAACAAAATTCCTTTCGCATCTCAAAAAGCCGTCTTGGCCAGGATTTTAGCCTCTTACTTTGTTTTAGTGTCATATTGATAGACCCAATTCTCATCCATGGCGACGAATCGCTGCACTAAATCCACCTTATCCTCTCGAACACGATATAAATGTTATTGAAAAAGTCACATTCGAAGGGGTTTTTGTTCCAAAAACCGAAAAAGAGCACTAGTTTGTATTAAAAAAAATTATTTTCATAATACTTTGGTAAATATTAATCTTCATAATCTTACTTTGTCATTATCATCATTGATATCACCAATCGATTAAAAGAAGGCTGATGTGCTTTTGCCAATTTAAATAACATCTGGAGAACTAGAGACTTGGTCATGAATACTAAATAAAAAGAATTTAATGCTTGCGTGGAGCAAATCATTCTGCGAACTAAGAGCTTTAGCACGCGCTAGATATACATAGTTGGAAATCCATTGTGATTAGATTATGTTCCTAAATATGTAAGAAAAGGACTTTCAGTCCAATACACTCAAAAAAATTAAAGGGCCAACTTGCCCTGCAAATGAAACACTAAAGGATCAAAGTTAGAATTTACAAGGTTTATTTACTACAAAGGTAAATGTTACAAGCTACCGTTAATGTCCACTACGCAACTGCCCCCTTGATGTGCGCTGCAGGCCTTTATAGGTTTGGGTCGTTCCGCTGCCTTCAGGTGCGCCGCGTCTTGGTATGCTGGCTCCGCCCCTAGCTTCCCACGGTTGGCATGCACTGGTGGCATGTGCAAGTATTTCACAATCGTGTGAAACATAATTTGCTGACGCTGCGTCTGGCTCCGTTCTTAGTGCGTTAGCATTAGTACGTGGTACCTGATATGTAACTGGCCTTGACTTAGGGTGTTGGGTTGTCCTATAGAATAACAGCGATTATGCTGATGCAGCGGCACGTGTATCGGTAAGGTGTGGGAATGCAATATGTTGGGTACCGCAGCGTGTTAACTCCTCCCCCTTTAAATATCTGCGTCCCGCAGATTAGGTGACGAAGGACGTTTCTCGATCCTTCGACTAAGTTGGTTCTCGATTTTTATTTCGGGTAAGTGGATCCTTGCTGTGAGCTTCCTCCAGATAAACCAAATTATCACCATAAGTAACAGTAGTCCCGATCCCTCGGATAATATGAACCAATTCGTCTCAGATTTAAGGTGCTTCAATATTTGCAAGTTGTCAATTGCCATTCCATGTACCAGATCGAGGTTTATAGCCATTGTGCGGTTTGTGACGCTAGTTAGGATTGGTGGGAGCACCTGAACTCCTGAGGTGGTAATGCTTGAGTATGTTTGGTTGTTGATTACTACCGTCTCGTTGTCTACACGGAGAATATAGGAACCGTTAAGATTAGTAGTGGTTTTACCTGAACTTATGTTGCCAACGAAATTGTTTAGGAAAATAGTATCATCTTTGATTACTTCGACGGTAGATGCGTTGCTTGTCAAGTAAGGACAACTTGTTTCTCCGCCCTTGAGGAGACGAGCCAAACAACCAGCCTCCGGTAGCAAGTCCAAGGATTTCTTTTCACATACCATTGCTGAGGATAGGTGCAAACAGTCTCCCCTTATGCCAAACGTCTCCTGTTTGCTTATAAGGATAGTTTTGTACGCCAATTCTATCCGATGGCCCTTCTGGACATTAGCTCGTGTGATAAGGTGGTTGAATCTTTCCTCCGTGACCTTAGGCAGAGATAACACGTACAGCAATAGCGTGTTGTTGGTGTAGATCGAAGGTTTGCTATACTCGATGGCTTCAATGGCATTACTGTATGGAAGGATGTCAATCTCGCCAACAAGCTGGTTAACTTCTTCCTTGCTTAAGAGATTGCTATTGACGATGCCCGCCTTAGCCATTTGGCAGGCGCGTATCAGCTCGTTCACGTCTTCCTTCAGAATAGCTATCTTGTTTTGGACATCCTGCTCGAGCCTTTCCCTGGTTCTTCGATCGACGACGTCATTTGTGATCGTCACAACGCTGTTTAGCTTCTGCAATACTTCGTTAGTTTTTTTGAAAATTGCATTGTTTACCTTGTATTGCCTGTTACTATTTTGGTTAAGGGAGTTTTCGTTGTTAAGGACCTTATCCCAGTCGAGCGCATCTGGTGACCCAGCTATCCATTTCCAGGCAGACCCTATCCAATTGATGGATCGCTTCGATCTCGCAAGTTTGTGCCCTCTCAGTTCATCCAAGTGTGTGCGAATTCTGTTTAGTTGGAACAGCAGTACTTCTGTGGTTGTTGTTGTTTCATTGAGGTTGGTTAGTAAATGTTCCAGTTGATTCGTTGTCAAGTCATAACGCTCTAGATCTATAACGTGAATGAGCTTAAAGTGTCCATCGATGATCCAGCCGTACCCATCTCGTATAGTGGCCAATGGTGAGCCTATTTCAAATATCTCATAAGAGTGCGCATTGCGCAGAGGCAGATGCTATGAATTATAGTAATGTTAGTAAATTGTTTGCTTACATAAAAAATGGAAAATTATTATCTTAGTGCCTATTTTACTAAGCTATTCTATGGAATTTCAAATAATTCATTCGAACAAAATTATCATCTTAGTGTCTACTTTACTAAGCTATTCTATTTCTATTTCTATTTCAAATATCTCATTCGAACAGTAAATTTCTTAAGAGTATGCGAACTTAGTGTCTACTCCTTATTCTAGGGACTTATCCTAGTTTTGAGTTGCGCAGTGGAGGGTGAATTAGTAAAAGCTGGTGAAGTCTATTGTGTTAAAAAAGGTTTTTCTATTTTCGTTAGTTGGGAACCCAGTAGTGAAGTAGTTGGTTAAATTGGTTGCAAGTTGCTTTAAGCTCGATTAGTGTTATTTTAGTTATCAAAAGGTTTAAAATTGTTAGTTGGTTATGAAAAAATTTCAAATTGTTAATTAGTTAATTTGTTAGTAAATTTAATTAAAATTTTTTCTTTTTTCTTTTTTTTTTATATTTTTTTTTATATTAGTATTTAATTTAAATTTTTTCGTTTTGCTTTTTTATTTATATATTTTTTTTTTTTTTTTTTTTTTTTTGCCTTTTGCGCATGTTTGCTTTTCCATATTTTTGGACCCATCTTTATTTGTTGTAAAAAAAATTGTGTTTTAAATTTTTGCATTGGAATATGGGTATTAACTTGACTATGGAAGGTCCGCGTTGATCCCTTTTAGTCGCAAGCGTTTATGATTGCAAGCGACCTACTCATGGCACGGATGACTTCACGCAAGTAAGCAGAAGATCATTTTGGGGGAATTGAACCCCTCCGCATCGGTTACCACACACCAGTGAGAAAAATGGAATTGAACCACTATAACTTCAACGGCTACAGGCGCGTTAACGCTTGCATTCGTACCTCCGAATTCTACTGATCTTAAGCTTCTTATTAACCCTTTGACCAATGGTATCTCATACTTTAATGCTTAGTGATTTAGTAATTTTTTGGTAGCATTCTTTTTGTTTTTTGTTTTTTCTTTTTCTTTGCACCTTTTAGGTGTTTGTGTACAACTTAGTTGCGTAATTTTGCATCGGAATGTAGGCGTTTCTCTCAGCTGACATTGGAAGGCTCGCGTTGATCCCTTTTAGCCATAAGCGTTGATAGTTGCAAATGGCCTACTCATGGCACGAGTGGCTTCACGTCAATTAAAGCATAGACCTCGTGGTGGAGTTGAACCACACCGATTGCAATCATTCGAACCATCGAGTTATTTGGAATTGAACCAACATCTGACTACATCGGCTGCAAAAAATTTGCACCCATACCCTGGGGCCAGAGAATCTAAGCATAAGATTTGCCTTGTGACCAATGTTATCTTTAGATGTTTTTTACATCCGCTTTGTGGAACTTTTTTCCTGTTTGCGTTAGTATTGTTGCGTTTCGATTTTCTTCAATCGTTTCTTTTTTATATAATGGCTTTTGTTTGGCCTTAATTTGTTTGTTTGAAATGAACACCTCATCTCCGGTATCGAAAGAACGCGGAGGGGTGCGTTTGGTGTTCAACCTCGCGTTTCTGACCTCTTGCTCCCTTTCTAATAGAGCTTTTATATCCTCCATGGTTTTTTCCCTGAAATTTACCAAACCCTGATAGTTTATTCTTGAGGTCCGGTTGAGAAATATGTCCGCCGGTTTTCGCTTGATAACGGAGTGAACGGTGTTGTTATACCTGTCTACAGCAATTGAAATGCGTTCTTTAGGGGTGAGCCGGCTAAACTCAACCGAAATACAGCGGTACATTTCTATCAATGTTGAGTGTAAACGCTCAACCTGACCATTACTTTCACTTCTTTGTGTTGGGGTTTGATAAACCTCTATACCTAGTGATCGGATATAGTTTAGGACAAGAGGGGTTAAAAATCCCCTTTCATTGTCCATAACTAGCATTTTTGGCACGGAAAAATAGTGCAGGAGAACAGTAAGCTTCCTCCGAATGTGAATTGAAGATTTATTTTTTATTGGGAATAATTTAGCAAATTTCGTAAATTTGTCGATTGCGCTAAGATATTTCTGCTTCTCCATCTCAAAAATATCGATGTGCAGAATTTCGCAGGGATAACTAGGTACAGGCGTCTGTTGAAGGAACGGTTTCGAGGGATGCCTGTCGTATTTGTTTAGTTTGCAAGTATCGCATTGCTTGACATAGTCTCTGATCTGTCTGGACATTGAAGGAAAGTAAAATTGTTCAAGTATCTGTATTTTATTCTCGCGAGGGTTTCTATGGGCTCGCCTATGCTCTTTCTCGATTATTTCATATATCCTGTCAGGAATTGTAACATCTTCTACTAATCGCTGTGTTATCCTGATTCTGTATCTCCGGAAGTTATTAACATATGTGTCCTGCAGTGCGGCGAGGTGTTCTTCGGGAATTTTAATTCCATTTATTACGTTCGGGTTGAGACACTCCCGTAAGATATTAACCAGTGCGTTGACATCGGATTCAGGAAATGAAACGTAGTATCTACTGTAGCCTGGATAAGGATGTTCGAGGCATCGAGGGCGATCTCCATTTCTAAAAATAATCTGGTTTCGAAACACGTTAAGGGGGGCCTCCACATGTGGTACTAGGTCTGAGCTGTCTTGATCGGCTGAGTGCATCGTGCCTTCGGAGGTCGCGTCGATTTCCGGTTCTGCACTTGTTGTAGGCTCTTGACCCGATACAGATGGAGGTTGAGCGACAACAGACTCATTCAATATGTTACACTCGGTTTTGAGGCGAGAAAGAGCATCGGCAACCAAGTTCGATTTTCCCGGTTTATAGATTAGTTCGCAATTATACTCCTCAATCCTTGCTTTCCATCGTTTAAGCTTGGCGTTATAATTGCGACAGCTTAAGGCAAAGGTTAAGGGTTGATGATCAGTATATATCCTTATCTTTTTGGCACCGTACAGATACGACCTCAAGTTGTCCAATGCCCAAACAATAGCTAACATTTCTTTTTCATTGGTGGCGTAGTTTTCCTCAGCCTTGTTCAGCGAACGAGAAATGTATGCGATTGGTTTGTCTGTACCTATATCTCCCTGGGACAGGACTGCACCAATTGCGTAGTTTGATGCGTCAGTGGTTAGGTTAAATGGATTGCCAAAATCAGGAAATGCCAGAACATCAGCGGAGGTTAGCATACGTTTTAGATCAGTAAAAGCTTGTGAGGCCGCGCTGTCAAGTTGTATTGCTACTTTCCTTGATGCATTTGCCCTTATTTGTGCATTTTGCCCGCGCGTTAGGTTTGTTAGGGGCTTAGCTATTTTTGCATAGTCCCGGATGAACTTTCGATAGTAGGAGGTCATTCCCAGAAAACTTTTTAAATCTTTTAAATTGCATGGTGGCAACATCGAGTTCATGGCCTCGACCTTTTTTGGGTCAGGACGAACTCCTTCGGGAGTGATGATATATCCCAAGAATTCGACCTCTGTCTGCAGGAAACACGTTTTTTCTAAATTCACTTTAAGGTTGGATTGTAGTAATTGGGAAAATACCATTTCAACATTCTTCAAATGATCGTCAACATCCTTGCCGAACACAATGATATCGTCTATATAGACGTAGCAGATTTTGCCAATGAATTGTTTCAATACGTCGTCGATCATGCGTTGAAAAATGGCCGGCGCGTTTTTAAGGCCGAAAGGCAATCTCAAAAACTCATACTTTCCGTTCATCGTTGAGAAAGCAGTTTTCGGTACGTCGGATTCTTTCATAGGGATTTGGTGGAACCCAGAAGTCAAGTCAATGGTTGTGAAGTATCGAGAGTTACCAAGGCTACACAAGGTAGCGTTTATATATTAATAGGACTATGAATAAGTTCGTGCGGTTTTTTTTCGAAATTTGAAACTTTATTGACGTAAAATGGTTACAAATTTAATATTCAAAATATTGTCCATCGCTTACTACTACTTTTTCCCATCTTTCTGGCAATTCACGGATTCCCTTTGTGAAAAATTCGGTCGGTTTTGCCGCAATCCACGAATCGATCCATTTTTTGACTTCATCGTAATTACGGAAGTGCTGGTCAGCCAGGCCATGTTGCATCGATCGGAAGAGATAGTAATCGGATGGCGCAAGGTCTGGACTATACAGCGGGTGGGGTAGGACATCCCATTTGAGCGTTTCTAAGTATGTTTTGACCACTTGTGCAACATGTGGCCGAGCATTGTCATGTTGCAAAATAACTTTGTCGTGTCTATCGGCGTATTGCGGCCGTTTTTCTCGCAGTGCTCGGCTCAAACGCATCAATTGTCGTCGGTAGACATCCCCCGTAATCGTTTCATTCGGTTTCAGTAGCTCATAATACACAACACCCAGCTGGTCCCACCAGATACACAGCATAACCTTCAGGCCATGAATATTCTGCGCCGACGTCGATGTTGAAGCATGGCCAGGGTATCCATACGTTGCCCGACGTTTTGGATTGTCGTAATGGACCCACTTTTCATCGCCAGTCACAATTCGATGCAAAAAACCCTTTCTTTTGTGCCGTTGAAGCAGTTGTTCGCATGCCATAAAACGGCGTTCAACGTCTCTTGGCTTCAATTCATACGGCACCCAATGGCCTACCTTTCGGATCATTCCCATGGCTTTTAAACGTTTGGAAATGGTTGATTGATCAACTCCCAAAGTTTTTGCAACCTCTTCTTGCGTTTGAGCCGGATCTTGATCGAGCAATTCCTCCAATTCGGTATCCATGAACTTTGGCGGCGCACCCTCGCGTTCTTCGTCTTCCAAGCCAAAATCACCACTTTTAAAGCGTGCAAACCACTTCTGGCACGTTCGCTCAGATAGAGCATGCTCACCATAAACTTCCACCAAGATACGATGACTTTCGGCTGCTTTTTTCTTCATATTAAAATAATGAAGAAGAATTCCCCGCAAAAACACATTATTTGGCACGAAATTCGACATTTTCAAGTGTGGTAAAAATATTGTTGTTTACGCTTCAAATAAAAAACTTATACTGACGTTTGTGCCTTACGACAGTAGCTCTCCAATGAATGTTTGGAAATGTGGATCGATGGAATAATAATCAAGTTACGCCATCTGTTGTAAAACCGCACGAACTTATTCATAGTCCTATTATCAGGAATAGGGTAGGTGTCGGGGATAGTTACGGCGTTAAGCCTTTTGTAATCTATCACCATACGGTACTGTTTCTCTCCATTTGGCTTAGGTTTTTTAGGCACCACCCAAATAGGAGAGTTATATGGGCTTCTGGATGGTCGAATAACTCCTTCTTCCAACAACTCGTTCACTTGTCGGTCGACCTCCTCTCTCATACAAGATGGATACGGGTAGCTTTTGCTATAAATAGGTTCATGAGTTGTTGTCTTGATTTCAGCGCGTACACAAGTGTCCACTAGTTCCTTTCCATTTAGGGGTAAGAAAAGATTGCTAAATTTACCAATAAGGTTACGCACTTTCCCTTCTGTTTGAAGTGGGAGATCCTTAGACAACGTATAATTCACCTGCGTGGACATTCGGGCTTTCAATGGAATTTTGTATTTGTTTACGGCTAGGATGTTCGATTTCCTATCAACTATAGCGCCTATATCCCTAAGTGTGTCGTCTCCTATGATTCCGTCAAATGACGTCAATCCTGGGAGTACAAAGAAGGTTGTCTCGGAGTCATTACCTACGTCCTTAAATAGGTTTAAATTAATTTTCTCTTTTATGGTAATATTTCCGCCAGCTGATCTAACGGAAAAGGGATTGTCGACTGGATTGCCTTGCCTTACGACCGTTCGGCTAATAAAATTTTTGTTGGCACCAGTGTCGATCAGAAAATCTAGGGTGCGGCCGTCTGGTAGTACATACTCTATGTAAGGTATGCTAGATGTCCGTCGGATAAAAAATTCTCCTCCTGTGCGTCTTGTGTATCCGCTACATGGTTATTCACTTCGTCCTTGGTGTTTTCTGTTTCTATATTGAACAGCTTTTGCTGTTTCCGCGGAAGGTTGTCTGACCTTGCACCCCGCTTAAAGGGATTTGGCCTATTCATGTAATTTATTCTACGTGTTTGGACAGATTGGTCTATGTCCATTTTCTCGACGGGTGACTGAGAGGTTGTTGGAGGATCTCGTTTAGGTACAGTGTATCCACCTCGATTTTCAAAGGGATATCGTCGCTCTTGGGGACGATAGGTTATCCTTGGTGGTAGCGGGGGTGCTTTATTGCCCTCTAGGCCATGCATGCGTTCTGGCATCGTATTCATAGGTGCGACGATGCGATTATTGAATCGCGGAGAATGCACTGTGTAATTCCTTAGGTTTGTATTTTGTATTTCGAGGCACCTTGAATATGCCTCGGGTAGAGTTTTTGGGCGCTGAACCAGGAGCATCTTCGAAAGATCCCCATTCAACCCGCGGATAAAAACATCCAATGCGCGGTTTCTGTACGTGTCTATAAGTACACGCACTGTTTCCTGAGAATAATTCTCAGTTTTAAGTTTGTTGATAATCAACGCAAATTGGTGATTCACGGCTCCGTAGAAATCATCGAGCCGTGAATTCTTTTGAGAGAGTTGGTGGAGTTGGTACTCCAAGGTGCAGATGTCTCGTTTGTCTGCATAATGGAGCGATAGACACTCCTTCATGGCGGCCCAGTCAGTGTCAAAAATGCTATACGATATGAGGGCAGTATCGGCGGGCCCTCGTATTTTTTGGCGAATGTGCTGTAAGATTGCACGATAGATTGGCTTACTCTTTACCGGCTCGAAATCGGTAAGGATGCTTTCAACAGCGTGCACCCATGATACAAACATTGTTGGGTTGCCATTGAAAATTTGTAACTCCTTTACGGAGTCAGGAAGCCTCGAGATATCTCTTAGCTCCTCCTCAGTTGTTGGAGCTCGGGGTTGAACGTGAGCTTCCACCGTACTTTGAGCAGGAGTAGCAGCTTCTATCGAAGCGACCCGGCTTTGGAGTGTGTCCAAGCACGATACACGCCTCTCTAAACCATTTAGTTGTTCCATGAGTGCATTCACTGCACCCGTCAAATTCGTCACCGTAACTTGGAGTGAATCCATCCTGGAAAAGCTAAGACGAGAAGAGAAAAAATATATAGCGGTTACTTACAGAATCTCTGTTAGCATTAAAACTTTGATTTTCTAGCCCTTGGCTGTTTGACTCTTTTCCACTTTCACTTTTGTAGCTCTTGGCTATTTAAAGGAGAATTTATTTTTATTTTCCCTTAGAACTTTTTTTTTTTTTTTCACTTTCACTTTCGTAGCCCTTGGCTGTTTAAAAATTGTATTACACTCTTTATTAAATTTTTCTTCTTTTTTTTTATTTGTAACTTTTTTCTTTCACTTATTTTTGTAGCTTTTTTAGCTTTTACAATTTTAAAATTTTTTTTTTTTTTTAATTTTAGCGACTCTTTTCACTTTATTTTCTAGCTCTTAGCTAATTCCAACTGATTTTGTCACTTCACTACTGGTCCCTGCTCGGGCGCCAGAAAAGGACTTTCAGTCCAATACACTCAAAAAAATTAAAGGGCCAACTTGCCCTGCAAATGAAACACTAAAGGATCAAAGTTAGAATTTACAAGGTTTATTTACTACAAAGGTAAATGTTACAAGCTACCGTTAATGTCCACTACGCAACTGCCCCCTTGATGTGCGCTGCAGGCCTTTATAGGTTTGGGTCGTTCCGCTGCCTTCAGGTGCGCCGCGTCTTGGTATGCTGGCTCCGCCCCTAGCTTCCCACGGTTGGCATGCACTGGTGGCATGTGCAAGTATTTCACAATCGTGTGAAACATAATTTGCTGACGCTGCGTCTGGCTCCGTTCTTAGTGCGTTAGCATTAGTACGTGGTACCTGATATGTAACTGGCCTTGACTTAGGGTGTTGGGTTGTCCTATAGAATAACAGCGATTATGCTGATGCAGCGGCACGTGTATCGGTAAGGTGTGGGAATGCAATATGTTGGGTACCGCAGCGTGTTAACTTGTATATGTTTTAATTTCTTTGAACAATAATAATAATAATAATTATACATACTTTGTACTAGTTAAAGATAGCTTTTTAAAAATGTTTGAATTTGAAATTGACTTTAGAGCTATGCTCTAATGAGGTTTCTTCCTAGAATTGTATGTAGAATCCGAATATGCTAGGGACGATGCCAAAAAATAATTAGCGCCTAGTTTTTTGATATTTCCGAAGCAGCCCAGGACATTTGCGATGTGTATGGAAAAGGTGTCATAGGCGGGTCTACAGCTCGGAAATGGTTTGCAAAAATGGCGACTTTGACGTCGATGAAACGTCCCACAGCGGGAGGCCTTCTGAAAAACGCTACGAACTTATTCTCCTATCTAATATACATATTTAGGGCAATAGATGTAACTGGAAAGACCCAGACGAGGGGGTGTCGTTGAGTTTCTCTACTGTTCCTGCTATCCAATCGCGGAGCCCTCGTTTTGGTTTTGTTGCCGTATAACAATTTCGAGTTTTGTAGTTTCGTAGATGTTGTGTGCTACAATGAACATTGGTTATTAGTCTAGATTCCAATACGTATTTCGTTGTTGGAATCGTTGACCAAGCCTTAGCTCATAAGGCGTTGGTTTGTTGACTGCTTGCCTTTGTTTCTTGGTGCATTCCTGTTGTTTGGCAGTGCCAATTAAATCTCGGGCTTATCTTTGTAGCACTTTTTTTTACCAGTTATTTTGCAGTGTAAACGTAGCGTTCTGCTAAACCATTAAATCGCAAATTCCATAATCTGTTTTGACGAGAATTGTGGACCGTTGACTGACTCTAGCACTATGGTATTCCGTAAGTAGCGAAAATAATGTTTGATTTTTCAATTATTTCTAAAGAGTTTCTTTGCTTTAACAATGCAAAGTCGAAGAATGCGGAGTAACTGTCACGAATGAGAATACCTTCTTGGTTTTACCAAGGCGCCTAGCTTGATCATGGCTAATCCTTTTTTACTTGATGCTTTATTTCGTGCGCAAAGTTCAAGTGATGGGGTTTTGAATATATGAATATCGCATACAAAATTTGTTGCTTTACCGAGGCCTTGAAGAATATTTTAGCAAACATTTAATTCGTACGGGTTTCTACCCGTAAAGATCTTTTACGACAAGCAAGGTTAAAATTTAACGTTGTTCTCTTACTATGTATTGAATTCGTACTTCTCTCTACACCCTAATTTAATACTACTAATTTATGATTAACGGGATGTATTTTTTGTGTGGTGTGCGACACACATTGCACTGCGCGACCGTATCCAGCTTGAATTTTATTTTGTTGTTGTTAACCGTAATTTCTTCGTACCAATTGATGTCCACGTTTTTATTTGTTAGTGATTTGTGAAGGGATAACACGAGGAAATCACTGCATTCGTGCTGTAATGCATCTACACGTTTGAGGGTTCTATTACAGCTCTGTCGAAAACATAAGTAAGTCATATCCCTTTCTTTTGCAATTTTGATATTTGCTATTGTAAGCACAACATTTACGGTATGCGTGAATGTTCCCACATCATTTCCATTGGTACGTGGCTATGTCTCTTGATGCCTTGTTGTTTTGAGGTTGTCTCCCTTTAATTTTTTTATTGCGTCTACTTTGTAGTCCTCTTTTTTATATAGTTCGTGTAACTATTGTGTCGCCATTTCGCTATCTCTGCATAATTTTATTACTATGTTTAAGTCACCTTCTGCAACTTTTCTCTTATTGCTTTCGCTTTTAATACCGACTACGCCTTTGCCTGCCACCAACAGCGAATCCTCAAGGCTACCGTATGAGCGCTTTTTTGCTTCGTTTTTAATTTTTTTAAAGAAATTATCGAAGTTTTCGCCTACGAATTGGTATATTGTATTGTATGCGTTAAAATATTGTGCTTATTTTTAGGTAAAAGTATTCATCAACCTTTGCTTGGATAATGTCTACGTTTTTTTGCTGCTCCGCTTATAGAAAAAATTATTTTTATTTATTTCTATTTTATTTTATAAAGGTTTACATAACAATAAAATTATTATACAAACTGAAAGTAGTGCAGCGCTAGCATCGGAGGCTTTCGGCTGGATAAAGAAAATTAATTATAAATATTTACTGCGTTCACTCTGATACTTCACATGAAAGTTGTTACTTGAGTTTCGAGAGACCTTTTATCAAGTTACGCTGCTGCAAAGTATCGTAATTATTGAGAAGCGTATGTATATACGTATGTATGCATGTGCATATAAAACGCATACATACGTACAACTGTACGTGCATATGACAGTAACCATCTCGTAAGAATAATGTGGTTACAGAGACTAAGCATGATCCAGAGTCTATCATAGGTTAGGTGGAGTGGTTGTCCTTCCTTCCTACACACTTAGGCCTGAATAGTCCCATTCTGATACCACTGGATCTCGATCTTTACTATAATGAATTTCCTCTGAACCAACCTGCTGATTAAATGAATTTTGTAAATCTCGGTAATGAGAGACCTCTTCAATGCTGTCAAGAAAGGCGATTCATGTGCACAGGAGGTGTTCCACTGTTTCCACCAATTAGATAAGTCCAATTAGAGTCTAACTTGATATTGACATAAACGAAGCTTTTGATTTTCCCGATTTTCGGTTAATTCAGACTTCCAATTAAGCGATAAATTATTATTAGTTACATTGAATATGGAAAGAAGCAGGAAAATGTCATTACTAAAAGTTGTGTGTCGTTACTAAGTCGTTAAACCGCTATCTCTTTAGTAAATATCCACTAACCGTGCTTAATACAAAGTATTATTTCCGTCTCCGCTACTATTTTTCGCTGCAACTAAAGGGTTTTCCAATAGCAAGTGTTACATGGATTGCGCTACCAAGAGTATATTAACGATTTTTTATGACCGGAATTGGATGGTATTTATCTGGACAAAATATTTATTTTCAACAAGACGTCGCTACGTGCCACCCAAGGAGCGATCTTTACGGGAAAAATTTCCGGACCGTGTTATCTCTCGAAGAGGTGATCACAATTGGCCACCGAGATCTTGTGACTTAACAGCTTGTGACTTTTTTCGTTGGGGCCACGTTAAAAAGAACGTCTATGCCCACAGCCCAGGGTCGATGGAATTCGTGAGGCTTTCGAGGACATAGGCCAGCCACTTTGCAATTCGGTTATGGAAAATTTCATGAAAAGGATATTGTCCTGTAAGCGTGGTCGTGGTGGTCATTTGCCTGATGTTATTTTCCACTATTAACGGCAAACCTTCCTCTTTATAATGCAATAAACATCCGATCATTTATATTAAAAAATATAATTTTCCTTTGAATATCAAAATAACACCTCTTATTAAAAACCCCTATACTACTAGTGCACTTACCAAGTGTTTGATCAAAACAGTAAAATAAAATAAAAAAGTGGAGGCGCGCGCTGAGCAGTGGACAGCAACCAGCAGTCAACTGTCAGAAGACAGAAGATAGCGGATATCGGACAGGTGACAGCTGTCAGCAGCAACGGTCGTGCAACCATCCAACCTTACCTACAATGCACCTCGCGCGCAACATGCCAAAGGTGCAATGTGTCACCTTTAATCGAGTAATAAACGGGTTGATGCCAAAGCAGCAGGAGACCGAAAGCAATAGAAGCTGCTTCCAGTATCGTTAATACACGTGTAGTGGTGAGCGTGACCACAACCCATGCAGCAACTACCCACAAATGGTACCGGTACTTTGAAATATTGCCAACACAATTGCATTTGCTTTAAGTAGTGTGCTTTAAGGCGCAGTGGAGAAAAATTTGATAGCCAGCAAAATGTGTTAAGTTTCTCAGTTAAATAAATGTGGAAGGGATTATAAGAGAGGATGAAATAGTTGTTGGGTCAAAATTTAAAAGGTGGCTGACAAAAACATTAGTTGGGAAATCGATTCTACGAGTAAAAACAGGAATGCTTATTATTTAGAATAGATAACTCCATTTTTCGTATATAAAAAGCTTCTTGATTAGATATTTCTTGCTTTGATATGCTGAAAATTCTAAAGGCAGTTCGATTTTAAAAAAATCTCTTTGATTTTTGTCTGAGAGTATGTTAGATTTGGCCGGGTTCCTCCTCAAATTCGTGGTACGAGCCTTAATGCAAAGCTACAGTTTTGACAAACCAATTCAATCAACATTTGAAACCCATTTTGCTGTTTCGATTCTACACACCTTCGGTTTCGATGCTCAAGATCGTTGTCAAGGTTGGTAATAATACTTTATGGTAAATTTTATTCATCAGAACTGCATGTAAATTGATCATAACTGGATGCTTCAAGAATTTTCATTTCAAAATGCTCAGGAATTTGACGTCTTCTGCACGTAAACGCCCTGAAATCGTATCTTGGGATACATTAAAACTGCTTCAGCTTCATGCAACGCTAAGTTCACTTTTGTCACAAAGAAATCAATGGTTTTCATATCTTACTTTGCAGAGGTATTATTTTTTTTTTTTTTTTGGCCTCGCCAGAAAGGTCGTTAACGTTTTTAACTTCGGTATACTGTTGCACCTATTTATTCATGACGTTTACGACTTTTTCAAATATTTTTCTACAGATGCATATGAAATTTTTGAATCTTTAGGGTATTTCGTTTTTCATATGTAGAACTAATTTTGTAAAAGCCGGGTAAACTTTCTAAATTTCTCACGAAACGACAAATTGCACACGATACACCTATTTAGCAGCACTTATTTTTTTTTTATAACGGAACTCTATGTTTGGTATTCATTGTTATACAAACAACAAAAAAAAAAAAAAAAAATTTATGTTCTGTTAATTTCATGAATAAAATGCAATAAGCTTAATTTATGGATGCGCATAATTTATATTATGCTAAGATGAGAACTCTTTGTAACTAGATGCCACTATAGTTCGGAGGCCATCTGTAGTTAGCAAATCTCAACTGTAAGCAGAAATCAACTCAAATTTGACAGCAGCCTTTACTGCAGACAAACTTTCGATATATACAAATAGCGAATAAGTCTATTTCACTTCTTCAATTATTAAAAATACGTAAGAGAATTAAACCACAGGCTGCTCTGGAAAATTATGATTAAAAAATCACTACCACAAGAGTATTTGCAAAACCACTTTAAATATCTGTTTAAATTCTAAATAATCAAATTCCTTTTCTGCACACTAACTCTCCAGTCTGAGCTGGCTAATTAAATGCACAGCTAACAATATATTCTCAAACTTTGATCTTCTTTTCCACCAATTTATTTCTCTATTCTTCCTCTTATAATCGCACAAAAGTTCCTCTTATAATCGCGCATAAATTCGACGGACCCATCTGGCAACCCTGTATCTTTTGACAGAGACGTCAGATCGCTTAATGACATACCGCGTTGGAAGCGTCAGTCCAAGCAGATTTTTACCCTTGAACAGTACACGCCACGCGAGAGCCCCCAAATTGTTAAAATTTACATTCAAAAGAAGTCAATTGTGAAAACTCAACGTGCGTCTAAAAATTAAATAATGAGAAAAGTGCGCCTTCTATTAAATACTATTAAACGTTTGTACGAAAGGTTTTCGACTGGTGATGCTCTTTCTAATCCAAAGAAGCCAAACCAAAAAATCAAAAAACCGACCAAGGCGTCGCCAAGGACATCCCAAAATCGCCGTTCTCAGCAGTTGGGCATTGCTCGGACCCTTTTACAACGAATTATCCGCATTGATTTGCACTTATTCTCGTATAAGATTCAATTGACGCAAATATTGTTGCCTGCGGACAAGCCTCGACGATTGGAATGGGCCCAAAGAGTCATCGAAATCCGTCGGGTCTGTCGAATATAGGCAACCCTGTATGTGCACTTATCCTTCTACTTCCGCTATAAACCTACTGATATAATTCAATTACAATTTCATGCCAAACAATTTTGTTCTCTTTCACCAAACAAATTTCTGTCTAGAAAACATGTGTATGTATGTATGTATATGTAAGTTGTTCAATTCTAATCCATTTTTTCGCTGCGCTAGTAAACCATATAAAAGTCTACTTTTAGTTATTTTCATATGTGATTTGGATTGCAGCCAAGTTGCTCGCGGCTTACACTACACATACGGCAGTACGTATTTACATACATATGCAATACACGTGTAGGTAGTTTAGTTACCTTAGAAAAACTAAAAATATAAAACGGGCAAATAGTTGAAAAAGTAAAAATGTGTATTTTTATTAAACTCGTATGTACATTCGTATGTTAGGATTCAAGTTAAACGAGATAGTCGCTGCCAAATTGTCATGTCATGTAACTAATTTTCAATTATGGACAAACAACTGCGAAACAAGTGAAGTAAACGGTGTGGACAGTAATTCATAGCTAACCGGAAAGATATGTATGGTAGACAAGTGTATTCATTGCACCTTAATTTCAAAGAATAGTACGTAAATGTGGTATATACATTAGGGTGCTGCTTATTTTACCAAACACGTTTTTTTATTCCATACGTTTAGAGAACGATCGGCCGCCGCAACCGAATGGATTGGTGCGTTACCACTATTCGCAAATGCGTAGGTTGGAATCCCCGTACATGAACATAAAAAAAAAAAAAAAATAGAAGAAGTCATCTGGCAACCGTGAGTATGCTCAAAAACTGTTTTTAGTGAACTAAACTTATGACGAATCCGCTTCAAAGAAAGAATTCATTAGGGTAATAATACTTAGGTAACATAACAGCGTCATTGGTGAAACTTCCCAACTTCGTGACCATTTTTCAAGCTGTGATCCGAGAAAGAATTTTTGTTGGAAACCCTCCATTTGTCTACCCTTACTGAACTGTTTTCGGACAGTAAAGTAACATCAATCACTTCCGGCCATCCCCTAAAGTACTCCGTAGTAGGAAAGGTGAAAGTGGAGTTGTTACCTCTGTTACATACCGTCAGGTTAGAATTAATGATAAAGTCGTAAAAAAGACCCACCTCGTTCGTTCGTCTCCGAGCTGCTCCATAGAGAGTGCCTTGCAGTAGTAGTAGTGGTAGTAGTATGAAGAGAAAAACCTTTCTCTGCCTTGGTGGCAGGTGGAGAAGAACTTGACATCACTTGGTGTGTCCAACTGGCCCCGGTTAGCACGAGAAAGAAATGATAGAGAAAATCGCTTAAGCCGTTATCGTACCAATCAAGAAGAGTACTAAGCAAACATTATCTGAAAGTTCCATCAAAATTACAAATGGGAACATTGTGCAAATACCAGTATACAAAAATTTGAATGTCGAATATTTTGAATGTTGAATATTAAGTACACAAAATTTTTTTCCACCAGTCCGTTTATCGTTGGCATAAATGGGCATGATATCTCATGTGATCTTTGGGAGCCATAACTCCTCTGGGCCCATGCAAAAGTCCATTAAATCACTAATTTTATTTGCTTATTTTGCATTGTTTATTACTTTAATGGAGAAAGTATACTTTAGATGATGGCATAAAAAACCCCACTTTTCGCCGCTTCACAGTACACTCACTGCTACAAATTAATTACACTTAAAGGCACAACTGAATTATTGTGAGCCACGAGCCGCTAATAAAATTTTAATTAAGTTACACAAATTCAAAGTTTAATGAATCATTCGAAAAAATCACCGACTTGGCTGCGCTTTAAGATTCTGGCTCACATGCGATTGGCGGCAAATGCAATTGTACTAAATTGGCAACTAAAGATGGGGATTGTGTGTTTGTGCATACACATGCACATATAACCCGTTTTCAGAAAAGCACAAACATATCAAAATAAGTGAAAATGAGGAGGTTGCGCAGCGTCAGCACAGCATGCGGATTGGCAGCGGAGGTGAAACACAAATAATATAAGAGGCGGGGGTTAAGAAGTTGAAAGGATTGTAGCCTCGTAGAGACGAGATACAAGTCAGATTGTGGCACGTACTGTTATCGAACGACTTGTTGGTATGAAGGCACATACTAATGTGTGCAAAATCGTTTATACTCGCACCTACAAATATACAGTATCGTGCATGTGTTTCTTGATGTGTATCTGCAGTAGTAGAGAATAAACGTGCACGTTTTGACTTCACACTCAGCGCACATCAGCGGTTTGTAGACAACAACCAGATAAAGCCAGAAAACATAAAATGTAAAGATTTACGTGATTGAAATATGTCAGGCGATATTCGCAGAAAGGAAAATATTTGCTGCAAATGCGAAAGGCGAAAAAGATGACGAAGATACTGTTTCGATAGACTTTCCATGACTATGTGAAAATAGGTGAATTTCGCAACGAGCAGTGACATTTTCTGCTCGCCTAAGCGAAATAAAACGTGCGCCTTTGAAAGAAGATGTGTATGAGTGTGAATGTGTTTGTATTTTTCACATGTTATTTGGCAGATTTTTGTTGTTAGTCTTACTCGTGCGCGTACATTGTTCAGAATACTGTTTTGACTTTGGTTTTCACTTTGTTGCTGTTCAACAATTTGCCCGAAATGGGCCTAAAGTGTGTTGCATGAGCATGGAAATATTCATAAATACATATTCGTAGATATGTTTTTGCATATACGTACATATGCGCAATTGTTTGCAAATAGAGATGCACTTTCAAGGATATAGAGGAATTCTCAAATAAATATATGCACACACATACATACATATACAACTATTATTAACTATATGTAGTGGTAGTGTGCTGGCATTGGATCATTTTGTTGTTTTCTTTCGAATACCTCTTTGGTAAGAACAATCAACGCTAAAAGCAAACAAACAATTCAGTGAAATATTTATGTGGGGGTATTGTAATATACGGGCACATGAAAGCTAACTGAAGGCACGCACGAAAGAGTGAAATCATGAAAATTGAAACGATCGTACTTTGCGAAATGAATAGAGCTATTTGCAGGTGTTAGAGGAACATTTGTTTCGCTTTAATGACAAGTTTTCCCCTTCATCTTATGAAAAAGCGACGATGTGTCGCTAGAGTCACTTGATGAATATTTTAAATTTTTACATTTGTAGGCAAATATAAATGCATTAATATATGTGCAGTACTGCTCGTATAAAATTATGGTGAATTTAAGTTAAGCTTTCTTTTTAATCTGCTGTCTTCATTTTGGTCAGTGGCTTTTACAAGAAGCTTGTATACCAGACATTTTCTCAGCGGCTTAAGCGGTATAAGAAAAAATTGTTTAAGCCTGAGCTAAGAACTTTTGAACTTTTCTTTATTGAATCTATCTTAAGATTACTGTTACAGTGTTATTTATTTTTTAAATTCTGCCTATATTGCATATTAGCACGGTGAATAACTCTGTGGACTTGTTTACCGTTTATTTGGCAAGTGCCGCACATGCAAATTCGGCAAAAAGTTGAATAGGTGTTCAATAAAAATATAAGTTGCATTATTGCACTTTTAATTCACTTTTTCAATATAAATTAAAACGTGGGTTAACTCTACAAAAAGTTACTGCAACTGCAGTGGAAATACCAAAATAGTACGCATGCTTGTTCTCTTCAATTAAATTCACACTAAAAGCAAGTGCACAATAAAATAAAAATATTTGTGTATATATCTGTGTACTTACGATAAAACAACTTAAATCGACTTAGCAGTTTTTTTTGTAAATACTAAATTCCTTGCTTTTCTCGAGATATTTAATCAATTAATCATTCAAAGCAGTTGTTTGAGTAATCACTTTAAAAAAGTTTATTAAAATCCTAAATTTTTCTATGATACCTAGATCAGAATTTATTAACCTTAAAGCAATTTTTCTAATAGCGATCGCCTCTCGGCAGTCAATGGCAAGCCTCCGAATGTATTTCTGCTATGAAAAAGTTCCTCATAAAAAATATCTGCCGTTCGGAGTCGGCTTGAAACTTTAGGTCCTCCATTTGTGGAACAACATCAAGACGCACGCCACAAATAGGAGGAGGAGCTCGGCCAAACACCCAAAAAGGGTGTATGCGCCAATTATATATTATATATATATGTATATAAAGCAAAACCTGTTAAAGTCACATAAGCCGTTTGGCCAAAAGTCCATAGATGTTTATGTATATGTATGTGTAAAATGTTTCAACTGCTATAAATTAATGACCCGCACACAAAAATAACAGCCTACGCGGGAGACACAAAATTAAAGCTGAAAATCTAAGCGTCAATATTGCTGACGGGCGTGAAAAGTATAAATGCTGCATATTTATTTCCATACGAATATATATACTACATTAGGGTGCATCGCTCTCCATACGCTAAAAAAAAATGTTGCTGTTTTTCCATTGGAATTGCAAAATTTATTATATTTTAAGAATTTCGCATAAACTAAAATTTACGTTATCTGCACTGATTGAAAGTACCGCGTTATTTTTAAATAAAAATAGTTGTTGAGTCCAGTTTAGTATTAGTTTAAAATACTTTAATGTTTTGCAACTCATGTTATTCGATATAATTTTCTGTGAACATAAGTAGGTTTTGTTTGAAATAATTGTGTATATATAGGGAATAGTTTGTAATAAAATTGTGAGAAAAAATTGTAATTTCGAAACTGAACCAGCAGACTTTCATATTTGAATTGAAAAATAGGACTTTTGCCGCAACATTCCCGCAATATATTAAGGATTCTCCGCGCAACATTCCCGCATCAATAGTTTTTTTTAACAAATGACCACAAGTGATGGAAGAGTTTAATCCTAAAAGGTGTGCATAAAATTGTTTATTCATTTTATCAAAATAATGCGATGTATTTAAAAGCTAGCTTTATTTATAAGCCTCTCGGATGTACTTTCAAATCACTTCATCTCACGTAAAAGTTGTTAATTTTCGAAAGTTTTAAAATATAATAAATTTTATTCGTTATAAATATTATTTACAAAAAAAATTTTTTTGGTGAGGCCTCCTAATTTAATATCCCAGCCATAAATTGACGTTCAATTTGCCAAAGCGTGTACTCATATCGACTAAATTTCTAACTACTACTTTGATCAAATTAAAATGATGTCTATGTTTCTAAATTGTATAATTTTCCGTAATTCTTACAAATCTATTTCGCCTCCTTCAGAGTAATTCCCTACAACAAAATAAACTTACACCAGGTTTTTTTCTTTTATTGAGCGATTCTTAGACCACATTTTAGAAACCCTATTCACGTTCACGCCCCTTATATATATGTATATTAGGGCGGGTCGATTTAAAAATCGCTCATTGCTCTGTGGAAATCGTATTCTAGGGATCAAAATAAGAAACTTTGCCGAAGGAACCATACCTCTAAAACGAATTCTGATGTCCCCCAATTCAAAATATCACCATTTTTGGCCTTTACATGAAAAAATCAGCTAAATGGCTATGTTTTTTCTTTATTTTTATTTATTTATACTAATATTTATTATTTATTTATAATAATATCTATTTTTCTCTTAAGAAATTTATTTAGTCAGCACATATGTAAATGAAAAAATTAATTTAAGTGAGTTATAGAAAAGAAACTAAAAAGTTCGACCCAAATTGGGGGACATCAGAATTCGTTTTAGAGGTATGGTTCCTTCGACAAAGTTTCTTATTTTGATCCCTAAAATATGATTTTCACAGAGCAATGGGCGATTTTTTTGCCTCCCCACAAATCGACCCGGCCTAATGTATATATTTATGCACACATTTCACATCAATCTGTAAAGAATTCTAAAGCATTAATCTCCGACGATCAAATTTTCAACTGAATCGTATGTGATATGCTCTTCTTTCTTTTATTGTTTAACACAATTTTGGCTTAAAGTAATTAAAAATGAAAAACGTCTTGAGGTACATACATATTTATAAATGCATAAATGTTGGTTGTGAAAAAATTGCATACGCCACATCGTTTTGAATGAGCATTTCCATGTAGCGTATATTTTTTAAATTAAATCACACACATTTTTATTTCAGCTGCGTGCCGAATCACCTTCGTTGCCATAACGTTGATTTTGTGTGAAAAATTAATTAAATCAGCGGCAGGCTTTTTCAAAAACAGAAACAGTGCCCAACAGTGCAACCAAAAAGCACAGCTGGAATTCCCAGAAGTGAATGCTTTGCAATCAACTGCAGTCACATCTAAGCACACACGCCCACATGGACATGACAGCGGTGTTAGTTCTCCCTATAACTTTTATTCTGTTACTCTTTCTATTTGTGGCAATGTATGGAAAAACCATTTTAAGCCATGATCTGAAATGAAATGCGGTCACATATATATTGTTTAAGATTGACGATACCTAATGATAATGACAACTATCTTGCGATATCAATGATGACGTTCCCATTGTCAACTACAAGCATCAGAGTATTTTTTTAATCACTTTGTTAATTCCCAAAGGTCTTTATTGCCATTTTGGCGCTCTTTGGGTAAAAAAGTGGACACATATCTCTCTTATGAGTCCTTGTCTTTGTTCATACATTCGCTTTTAGACAATCTTCAGAATAAAAAACTTTCGGCTTTTCTGGATTCTGCTGTTAAATAAGAATCACACGATTTGTATGTTAGCTTAGCACTTAGTGATGGTTGGCGAAAATCCGCGTAGCTAGTTCCTCCCCGTGGGCGCCGACTGGACAATGGGCACCACTGTCTGCATTACATGAGGTTAGGTTTAGCCATGTCTACCTGATTGCAATATTACCTCCCCTTCCTCTCCGCGGTGACTATTTTTATATGTTATCCCAAGGGGTGGTGCTAATGAGGTTTCCGGCGGCTACGAATAAAACACTATGGGTTGGAGATCCTTGAAATAAAATCTTAAATAAACTAATAAAACTAATAAACTTAATAAACTAATAAAACTAAATTTATGCTAACCCGATGCAACAATGCCTACATTTGATGGAGCAGGTTGGTTCAGCGGCGTCAATATAATAAAATGTAAAGACGATCGCACTCTCATATGGGTTAAGGAAGCAGTGAAAAAACTGCAATGCCTATGGGAAGGAGCATCTCTTGAAATCGGGGATCGGAGTTGCATACCAACGACACCGAAAGCTATACTCCTTGCCGCGGGGTTGGGGCTTAAATGGAGATTAGATTCTATTTAGGAGTTTAACCCACCATGAACTAAGAGGAAAGCTCCATGAACTAAGAGATAAACTGCTGATTGGCTGCGACGCAAACGCCAGAAACGAGCGCCAGGGCAGTTCAGAGACGAATGAAAGAGGTGAGTCACTTTTTGAATTCCTACTAAATACCAACCTCGACATATTCCTTCACTTTTCCGAGCTCGGCAAATTTTTTCAGGCTGGGAAGAGGTCTTAGACGTTGCCCTATGCACAAATAATAATTCCCGAATAGTCACAAATTGGAGAGTATCTGACAAGAAATCCTTTTCGGACCATACTTGGATTCTCTTCGATATCAATCTTAACTTGAGAAACCGACCCCATGTAGAAACCCTATAAGAACAAACTGGCACATATTCCGTAGAGTAACCCAGTCTAAGCTTCAACACATAAATAAAACAATAACGTCAAGTGAAGACTTAGATGAGAAAGTAGGAGCTTTCAAAGCTTCGTTGACGAAAGGGCTTGGAGCTTCATGTCCCACTACTTATGGCAAAACAACCTATCCTACCTGGTGGAATGAAGATTTAAGTAAACTCAGGAAAATTACAAGAGAAATCTTCAATATCTGCTACAAACACAAATACTTCAAACCCTACAAAGATTGCCTTAGGGAATACAAGAAAGCAATTAAAGAGGCTCGGACAGCGGCTTGGAGAGATTTTTGTAGTTCCATCGAATCAACCAAAGATACGGCCAGACTAGGGAAGCTTTTATCCAAAGAACACTCCTGTCCTTCCTTCTTGAAGAAAGGTAACGGAGAATGGACAAAATCCTCGGCCGACACACTAGAATATTTTATAAATACACACTTCCCAGGTAACACAGAATATATTGAGAACAATAGTAGCAGTTTTCCAACGTCCAACCTGTCAGCCAATACAATCAATCACATCGTATCCCAAGATAGAATACTATGGGCGATGAAAAACTTTGAACCATACAAAACAGCTGGCCCAGACGGGATATTCCCAACCATGCTGTGGAACACTCGAGAAGCGACGATTCGTTGGCTACAGATCTTTTTCCAAAAAATCCTAGTGCTAGGGCATATTCCAAAAAGCTGGAGGAGAGTGAGATTATGGAAGGAGCTCTGGTATTACTCAGCAATTGGGCCACGGACTGTGGTTTAAGTGTACACCTGAGAAAAACTGAACTGATGCTATTCACCAAGAAAACCAAGGTACCAAACTTTAATCCCCCAAAACTAAACGGCGTTAGTCTCACGCTAACCCAACAGGCAAAATACCTAGGTGTTATCCTAGACCCGAAACTCAGCTGGAAGTCCAACGTAGAGTTCAGGGTAAAGAAAGCGAATATAGCACTTTACACGTGTAAGAGAATGTTAGGCCATTGTAAGGCCAATACTAACATATGCGGCACTAGCCTGGTGGCTTGCAGCAGAAAAGAAACACAGCAAAACTAAGCTGAACAAGATACAAAGAACAGCGTGTATCTTAACTACAGGTGCGCATAGCACCAGTCCTACTGAAGCGCTCAACGTACTAACTCATCTGCTACCATTAAATTTACACATTAAAACAATCGCTACTTGCGGCGCGGCGAGACTAAGAGACATAGGAAGCTGGACAACAAGGTCGTACGGTCACAGGAAGATCCTCCTACAAGGACCCTCGCTGCTCAAAAACAGATCAGACTACACTGTCCCCGACCTTAACTTTAGGAAAGACTTTATGGTGCGTTTTCCACCGAGAGTCGAATGGAGCAAAGGGAACACGATTGGAAGATACGCTATCGAAATCTATACCGATGGTTCTAAAATGAACTGAGATGTGGGAGCTGGCTTCCATTCGGAGCCACTCAACCTATCTCAATCAATTCGTCTTCCTGATATAAAAATTTGCTTGCAGTTTAATGCCTTGCTATCCCATAACTGGAGTTAAAGTTCACCATGAGCGAAATTAATTATCCAAAGCCTACTTTTAAACGGTTTACGTTTTGAATTGAAGTCTATATTTGGTTAAAAGAGTAGGTGAATACAAGCCTAAAAGAGAATATTGAAAATGACCCTGATGTACTCGAACCAGGTAAATCGGCACTAAACAAAACTGACCATGTTAGAACATTTCAATACTCTAACTACAAATTATCTCAATGGCTACAATTTGTTCTTTCATTCATAGACACACTCACATTATAAGACACACTATGTCGCTAATGACCCTCGTTCACCGGAATCGCAACCATGATAACGTTGAGGTGGTGGCCCTCTTGTTACACTTATGCAATTCATTTTACAACAATATTCGCTGTTTCTATTCTTGCCGCACAGTATTTTTCCACATTTTACTTTGTTGTATTTTATGTGTCTTTTATTTTTTATGCTGCATTTCATATCTGACCAATTAATTAATTTGCAATTTGCGCGATAATTGTCGGCATTAGCTCGTGATGTTGCCAATTAGGCTGCACGACTGTATAGCTACACTCAACAGATGTTGCTTACGTACATTGTTGTGGCGTCATACTCGCTATGAAGGCCTTTGCGTCCACACAATTACACTTCCGCTGCAGTTTTATTACGCTACTCAGTCACTAGTGGATTATTCGGAGCAAAACGATAAGAGTTTTCCTTTAAATCAACACTTACGATAGTGCCTTATAATAGAATTTATTATTTATTTATTAGCAAATTTAAATAAAAAAATATTTAAGCAATATGTCAAAGATCGATCGTGCTTCGGCCACGTTTGGTCAATAAAGTTTCAGTTCTGGTAACATTTTTAAGCAGCGGCCTGTACACCAACATTTTAAAAAGGTATCCGGTGGCAAAATTAGGAATTAGGTTTTAGGTTTATAGTTTATCCTTAACCTTTGACGGTATGAGCGGGAAAGGGTTATTTAGTCACGATGTCGCATATCGTCCCCTTTCTGTTTTAAAAAGAGTAAGACTACTCTGTACTATTGATATAAATAAATGAATAAATAAATAAATAAATAAACAAATAAATAATAAATAAAGGTTGGGTATTAAATGCAACATTACTGTTTTCACCAAGCAGAGGTTAATTGACTTAATTTCATTCAATAACGACTTAAAGTTATATTTTGTTAAATAAAAGTCAATCTCGCAAAAAATTTATGACACTGTATATACTGATTTCTCGAAAGCGTTCGATAAAGTCGTTCATTCTATTTTGATTTCAACTCAAGCAGGTTTATGCCTTCATTCAGTATTTTTATCCTGGATAAAATTCTCCCTTCATCATCGCAACTTTGTAGCCGTTTTGACAACATGTCAATACTTTCGTAGCTTTTCCTAGAATTCACTCACCTTTATTTTTGACATTATAAAGGATGTTTGTTGAAAAAGAATTGTTTTGTTTGTAGATGTTTTTTCACACCTAACCTAATAAACTGATGCTAACATCTTCCTTGGCCGATTCCTGGACTCGAACTTGTTTTGGAGCCGAAGAATCAGGTTCGCACCACTCTTTAGCCTCTTGTTTTGATTTAGGATCACGGATCAAAATTCATTTTATCCTTTCGAAAACGCTCTAAATGTTGCTAATAAAGTCGTATTCAGATGTATTTTTGTTGCATTGTTAGCGAATGAGGCATCCATTGTGCACACAGCTTTGTGAAACCCAATACTTCAGTCAGAATATTGCTTTTAAGGCGTTTTTCAATAGGTGCGATTCAACTTTTTTCCGATAGGGAGGGCGAACGACGCAATATTTTTTATTTTTCGCTTTTCATTTGTAAACTTCATTAGTATACATTTCATCACACGCTACACACTTGAGTAACGATTGCAAATTGTGCAAATTTTTTATGAAAATAATCGTTCTGTTGCTCGAAAATGATCCAGATTTTTCCAAAAAATCATCTTCAGTGATGAAGCTCACTTTTGGCTCAATGGCTTTGTCAACAAACAAAATATGCGTTACTGGGCAGAAAGCAATCCACACGTGATTCATGAGGCACCGTTGCATTCCGAAAAAATCACTGTTTGGTGCGGTTTACATGCCGGCGGCGTAATTGGCCCATATTTTTTCGTTGACGAGAACGATCGCCACGTTACTGTGAATGGAAATCGATACCGCGACATGATAAACGATTATTTTTGGCCGCAATTGAATGGTATGGACTTAGACGACATGTGGTTTCAACAGGACGGGGCCACAAGCCACACAGCACACGCTACAATTGATTTGTTGAAGAGTAAGTTCGATGAGCGCATTATTTCCAGAAATGGACCGGTCGAATGGCCGTCGCGCTCGTGTGATTTGACGCCTCTAGACTATTTTCTTTGGGGTTATGTGAAGTCATTGGTCTACAGTAACAAGCCGGCGACGATTTGTGAGCTCAGAGCCAATATTGAACGATTTATGCAAAAGAGTGGTCGAAAATTGGGTTCAACGATTGGACTTCGTAAAACGTGCACGCGATGGTCATGCAAAAGAAATCGAATTTCATACTTAAATGTATATGTTCAAACTCGATAATAAAAAAAAAATTAGTTAAAAAAGTCAAACCGTTTGTGTTTTATTCAAAAAAGTTCAAAATTTGAAGCGCTCTTACTGAAAAACGCTTTACTACCCAATAAGACGCCTAGGGCTTCTTCTAAATATCTTTAAGTCAGTCGACGATTTTTCAATACGATGTCCTGTAAATTTTCTACAAAATCTGGTGTTATTACGATTTTCTGACGTCCTTAACGTGGATCGTATTCAAGGATTGTACGACCACGTTTAAATTCAGCAGCCCACCCACTAATTGAAGGCGAAAGGTCCAAGTATGTTACACTTTCAACATTCGTTCATAATTTTTTTTTTGCTTTTAAGCCTTCCAAAAATTAAAATTTAATCACTGCTAAATGGCTAGTAAACAAAGATTGAATTGACAGATTGAAATGAAAGAAGAATGTACCAACATAACAAAAAATATATAGGCCAGAACCAATGACTCCTTTCATATCTTGTTTTTTTTTTATTATTATTATTTCCCACATTAATCATACATCTGTCGTACTGACAACAAGTACATTTGTTAACAATTAATATAGTTAGGAAGATTTTTAAATATATTCATCATGGTCAGTGCCAAGATGAATACAGCGATTACATTTTAGGACAGCAATTAGATTTTACACAGAATAGTTATTTTAACATACGAGAATTCATAATATTTAATTTAATAGGTCAATTGGTCTGTTTCTCTTCAGATGTCGTAAAGTTCTTTTTTCAAGTTGTGAGAGTGTATTGGCTTTTTTGTTTTTGTGCTGGTTTATTTCGTTAAAATGACTTGTTGATATCGTTTTTATTTCTTTGTCGATTAATGGGATATTGAACGTTGTATGGATGGCACCATTTTTTGTGTACCTGTCGAATATTGTTATTATACGTAAGATTTTTTTATTGTTGTCGTTGTACTTTGTTTATGTGAGTTCTTTTTGAAGTTCCCCACACTTGAAGTCCGCATGTCCAGATTGGTTTAATGATGTGATCTTTCCAAGTTAGTTTAAAGTCCAGATGGATTCCAAGATGTTTTGCCGATATTTCAATTAATATATTTTTATTGTTGAGCTTAATCGGCATAGCAGCAACCTCTGTTCTTGTCGTAAATATTACTTGAACAGATTTGTCCTCATTTAGTTGAGAGGTTTTTGTCAGATGACAATAAAATTGTGTCGTCTGCAAATGTTGCTATAGTTAAGTTAGTTTCGTCTGAGAGTGGTATGCCCGAGATAAATAAGACATATAGCAGTGGTCCTAGAACACTGCCTTGAGGAAATCCTGCTGTTATTGGATGTATATGTGAGTACTTGTCATTGTATTTAATGTAGAAGCATCGATCAGTAAAGTAGCTCTTGATAATTAAATAACAGTCCAGTGGTAGTATTGTCCTAATTTTATGCAAGAGGCCTTTGTGCCAAACTTTGTCAAAAGCTTTTGCGAAGTAAAAAAATACAGCAACGCAGTATCGTTTGTTTTCCATATCTGAAATTGTTTTTTGTGTAACTCGATGTATTGGATAGTTGAATGTTTTTTTTTTTTCGAAAACCAAATTGATTATCTGTCGGTATAAAGTTAAAGTTGTTGGATTTTTACGCGGTTTTGGTAGCGGAATGATTTCTGCGACTTTCCATACTTTTAGCGGAACATATATGTATACCATATCATAACTTATTGAAAACAGTGGTAAGATATATAGATGAGTTAGTCGTATAGACCGAGTACCACCATAACCTAACCTAACATAGACCTGTGAACTTACATGTATTACACAATATTACACAATAGCGAAGTTGTTGCTTTCATTTTCTATTATTTTTCTCATTTTTGACTTAAAAGATTTTTTGAGTCTAATTTTCCCAAAACTCAGAAGTAATGGAAACTTGTATAAGCCTAATTCGGATTCGACACCCCATAACCATCAGATGCGGCTAATCTTTTGCCAATGATGTTCTGAGTGGTGCATGGTGTTAAGTATAGTAGACAATAGTCAAACTATGTTTCAAGTTGGTTTTGCTCTATTTAAAGAAGAACTGAAATTAATGCAATTTTAGATAATGTAGCTTAGAAATAAAAAACTTGTATTATCGTTGTCCTTTTATTGCATGTCTCGAAATATTCGGTTTGGCTGGGTTTGGTTATATGAGCATTGGTGGAATTGACCAAAGTTGGATTTGTTCCGTCTTCGACTTCAAAAAGCGATGTTCAATCGTTGTCAAATTATGTAATTATCGCAAATGTTACTCATACGCTATGTACGCTTATGTTAAATTAGTTTACGTTGAATATTTTATTTATTTTATATTATTCCCTTACCTCGCTCGAAAAATTTGTCACTCAAACTATTCATTTAGATAATCTCTTAACTTCGGTGCAAAAACGGTTCGGTAACCCAAAATAACGGGGCACGGTTATTTCGTTTTTAATCAGCGCAATTTATTTCGTTTATCAGAATAAGTTTATCAGCAGTTGTGGTAGGAAATAGGAGGAGGAGCCGGCCAAACAGCCAACAAAGGATATAAGTGCCAATTATTAGTATTTGGTAAAATTTTGCATCTGCTCATATAATCACTATGTAGATTCCCTGATAAATAAAATGATACATTTCATTTCATATTTTAGTGGAAATCGTTAAAGATGGAAATTGACTTTCAACGCTAACTTGTGTTGCCAGTAAACTAGATGCAGTTCGACTTACAGATTATACGTTGCCGGGTAATATATGTATGGATTTAGAAACATATACCATAGATCGCCCCCATCGCACTTTTGATCATTTTTATAGAATCAGATATGTATTTACTCGAATGTGAGCGGTGCCATGCTCAATATTTTTGAGTAAGCTTATACGCGTATTTATTTCTTTGATATTGTTTATTAAAGGAAATGTTATTAATTTTTTTTTACGAACGAATAATTAGTTTTCATGATCTCCGCAAAAAGGTCGAAATCATTGGTGTGCTGATAATATATTGGCTCCTCTAATTGTAAAATAGCATTAAGGCTCACTTCGCATTAGATATTAATATAATATAACATTATATGTTACCATATTGTATAAGAGTGGCTATAAGTATATATGAAAATATTACGAAAAATTGTGGGGCTTGTATCACGCAAGGTATCTGAATCCTGCCGACGAGTTGATAATTAATTTAAAGGCCACAATGAATTATTTAGCCATATTGGATGCCACACTGGCTATAAGAAATGATTCTTAATAAAGGAGAGTTACATTCAATTACAAGGGTTGACAAAAAAAGGCATTGCGTGGTGAACATTCTTTTGACATGATTCTCTATGACTTTCGGCGTAGTGATCTACGTTCCAATGTACTAATCAATTTAATGCGGCTTTTTGTGATAAAGCTCCATCTGAAGCACTACCTTTCTTATTCCGGCGAGAACTTTAGGCAAGATATTCGAAACGAATTTCAAGTCCAATGCACCTATTCGAATACCATATTGTTAGATTGTACAATAACTGAAAATCCAACCGTCTTTGTTGCATCATTTAATTCGCTAACAATCGTATTCCTTTTAAGTATTTTATTTTTAGTATTTTAGTTTTATTTTAGTTTTAGTTTATTTGTATTTTAGTTTAAGCTCGTTTTTTTTTTTGCTATTCTACAATACTAGTTAATTGTTTATATTATGATAGCACTAAATCAATAGTCAGTAGGAACCTTTGTGTTTTTTGAATAAATTAAATAAATAAATAAAATAACCTTGGTATAGGGGAATTTCCAGGGGTGTAGGGGAATTGTGCCAAAAAAAAGCGATGCAGTGGTTGTTCGCGCTTTGTCATCTGCATCTGTGCTTCCAATAATAGCAGCGCGACATATTGCAAAGTCTTTATTATTTTTTATTTTATTTTATTTTATTTTAATATACCATTCATTACACTAGTTACAACAAAAATCAATTTTTGTACAAATAAAAAAACAAAATTAACAATTTTTTTTTCAAAATTTCGAACCTTTTAATTAAAATTTTTAGAAAAATTCTGGATAATCAATTTTGTAGCTCATGGTGTCATGCCATTTTTTGTTAGCTAGCTTGGAGATTTTATCTATATAAAAACTATTTCGAGCCACTTTAAGCTAGACAATATTATACCTATGGGCTATAAAACTACATGCTTGAAAATTTTCTATAGATTCTGATTAAAATGTTTGAGATTTTGATTAAAATTTTGTTGATTTTTTAGTTATGAAGTGATTAAATACGAATGAATAGCGAGTAGGAAAGTTTTTTAGTAAGTCAGTTGCAAACGAATGCAAAATAATAAACACAAATCGTTAAAATCAAATCCTAATATACATTAGTTCACAGACTTGCACATACTGCTCAAAAAGGCTCAATAAGTCCTATTTGGCAATATTGAATATTAAAGCCATTACAAGTACAATTAACTTTTTACTTACTAGCATTACTATAAGTGCTAGCTGCGCAAAACAGGGTAAAACTAATGACAGTTGTGGCAAAAATGACAGATATTACAAATTTAATTGTGTGTCGAGCACGGCAAAGTTGAAAGTAGGAAGCACGCATAGCAGAAGAGCACCGTAGCGCCATATAAATAGTACCAAATGTTCGCACTCATAGTAGAATTAGTTAGCACAGTAGCTTAAGTAGTATTAAATACCACATAAACATAAATTTCACTTAGGGCCACAAAACGTGCATAGGGCACATGGGGCAAGGCTGGTATACATGTGCAAGTATCCTATTTGTCCTATATGCATATGCATGTATGTTTTGCATTTACGCTCTCTATATTGCAGCTGCTATGCAAACCCAAATCGTCCGGCAGTGCAGAGGCATATGCTACACAGTTTTTCTGCTCGAACTTAAATAATTACAATTGGAATAAATTCAACTGTGTAACTACATTTTTCGTTGGCAGAAGGTAGCGGAAAGTGCAATTCACTTATAAAGTGTAAAACAAACAAAAAATTAAATAGAACTTTTTAAGGCTGCAGCAAACGTTAGTGGTAAAAGTTATTTTGTATAGTGTTGGAAACGTTAACAAACTCATTAAAAGTTTTATGTATAGGCGCAAAGTAATGCATTCTCACTATGGCTCACAAAGCAACACGCAAATGATTGTTATAATTGTTACACCCAGGACCAATAGGAGCTGCAGGCAAAGGAGTAGCAGAAACTGCCGTGTGTCGAAGTTTTGCCTTCGCAACTTAATTTATGCTGATGTTCATATCCTATTTTCAATTGTCTATACGGTGCATTTCAAATTTTTAAATATATACAAACCTCAAATTACTCCAGTTAATGGCGCTGCTGCGGCCGCCGTAGCCGAATGGGTTGGTGCGTGATTACCATTCGGAATTCACAGAGAGGTCGTTGGTTCGAATCTCGGTGAAAGCAAAATTAATAAAAACATTTTTCTAATAGCGGTCGCCCCTCGGCAGGCAATGGCAAACCTCCGAGTGTATTTCTGCCATGAAAAAGCTCCTCATAAAAATATCTGCCGTTCGGAGTCGGCTTGAAACTGTAGGTCCCTCCATTTGTGGAACAACATCAAGACGCACACCACAAATAGGAGGAGGAGCTCGGCCAAACACCTAACAGAAGTGTACGCGCCAATTATTTATTTATTTTAATGGCGCTGCTGCAAAAAATGTTTAATTGCATGCCAATTTTTTGAGGTTTGTTGCCGTGTACTGTGCTGATAAATACCTGCATGCTTTACTAGTACGGGTATATGGAAGTAAAGAAAATATGTGTGATGTAAGTCATTAACTATGCTATGGGGGAAATGGTAACTGTTTTCCAAACAGAAGTTTTTGCCGTCCTGAAAGTAGCCGAATGAATAATCGAGAGGAGATGGAGCGGGAAACAGATTGGAGTTTTCAGTGACAGTCAGGCTGCACTGAAGGCATTGGAGAACGCGAAGCAAACTTCAAAGATTGTTCAAGAACGTAGGAAGAAGTTTAATTCTGTCGCAAGACAAAACAGACTTGTACTTATATGGGTTCCAGGACACTCCGGTGTTCAAGGAAACGAAATTGCCGACAAATTGGCCAACCGTGGATCAGCGGTGCCCCCACAGGGGCCAGAGCCAATAATCGGAATCAGTTCCGCAGGAATCATGAATTGGATCAGCGATTATGTAGGCAATCTATATAAAGAACGATGGTTCGGTCTAGAACGCTGCAGAACTGCAAAGTGTTTTGTGACAAGTCCGAACAGAAAACTGTCAAACTTTCTACTAAAACTTAGAAGGAAAGACATTCGGTTGATGGTCGGTATCATTAAAGGACACAACCCATGGGGTCAGCATATGACCAATTGTGAGTGTCCTGCCTTTGCTAGAGCACGGCTACGAGTTTTGGGTTCCGATGTCATGAGAATGAGTAACATTCATTCTCTAAAACTGGAGGATATTTACAGATTTGCCAAAGAATGTGAAAAATTCTCACAGGACTAACTATCTCTATCTCTGTCTCTATTCTTTCCTATCTCTTTCACTGATACTTTTCTCCTTCCCTCCTTGACTATCTACCCCCTTTCCTGAGCTTTAAATACAATGGGCTTTTTAGCCTGAGTGTTTTAAGAGCCACCAAATCTCCTGGTGCTCCTTGGTTCAACCTTTTCAAATTTCAAAAATTTCAAGTCATTAAGTTTGATATATGAAGGGCGCCTGATAAATTCGTGGCCTAAGGTGTTTAGTGAAAAAAAGTTCCGTTCACATTTTTTTGTTTTATAGTGCTCACACATAAGAAAATCGATAATGCGCGATACTAAATATTACTCAATGGTGGTAAGTCCGTGTTTTTAGTTTTTCGCAATTACGTCTGAGTTTTTTATAAAGCCTCAAAGCTTAAGTTATGACACAGCACTAAACAAATTATCCTAAATCTACAAAATTATATGATTTACAGTCACTCACATCTTATTTGAAAGTGGAAAAACACAGTATGATATGCATCTTTTTTATTTTGCTTTATTTCATTCATAAACTACAAAAAAAGTGTCCACACATTTCACTGTAATGCAAAAAACAAACAAGCAGGGAGTTCATGCCCAAGCTTAAGAGCACCGTTTTTTCCGACGCATGTTTCAACAAACGAAATTTTATTTTTAGTATGAAAGAGTTTGTAAAGTGAGTTGGACATAAAGCTGCTATAAAAAAAACTTGAATTAGTTTTGGAGCACTTCAAAAAAGGAATGTCGCATCGTAAAATAGCTGAAATTGTATATTTAAGGTCGTCTACAGTTCAGCAGTAAACAAGGGACGGCAAGCTCCAAAAAAAAAAACGTTCTCAGAGAAAGAGTGTCAGTTGTTAGTGCGCCGGATGAAAAAAAATCCAGCAACAAGAGCTCCAAAGTTAACTGAAATAGCCATCCAGAAACTGTTCGAAGAGTACTGAGGGAAGCAAATTTAAATAGTAGAAAAACCCGTAATAAACCTTTCGTAAGCGCAAGAAAGAGAAGAAAGAGATTGAAGTTTGCGCGTGGCCTCTTAAATTAGACCTCTTTTGGAGGACCGTACTTTTTGCAAACGAGGTAAAAATAAACTTATTTTGACCAGATGGCAGGCCTTTTATATGGAACTCAGACCCTAAAATTTGCGATACTACTGTAAAACACGGCCGTGGTAATGTCATGGTTTGGGCATGCTGCCATCAAATGCTGTTGGATGTTTGACTTTTATGGAAAAAATAATACACAAATATTTTTATTTGCTTCTACAAGAAAATTTGGTTCAAAGCGCTAGAAAATCTGATAAATCGAAGATGACTTTCGTTTTTAAGAAGTCATAAATAATACAAACTCGGTTAATAGAAGTAGTATGCATTTCCCGGATTACAAGACAAGCTAAAAATATTAACATTTTAGCTTAACTATTGCCAAAACACTATCATTTTGACAATTCAAACACCAAAATTTTAATATAACATTTTAATATTTTTCAAATTTTAACATCATTTTTCTTATCTACGTTAACTGAAAATTTTCACGTTATTTTTATGAGTTGGATCGATTACTAATTTATATTTTTAATTTTATTATTAATTATTTTAACATTAGTGATAGTTAAAATTAAAATATATATATATATATAATTGGCGCGTACACCCTTTTTGGGTGTTTGACCGAGCTCCTCCTCCTATTTGTGGTGTGCGTCTCGATGTTGTTCCACAAATTAAAGGACCTATAGTTTCAAGCCGACTCCTAATGGCAGATATTTTTTATGAGGAGCTTTTTCATGGCAGAAATACACTCGGAGGTTTGCCATTGACTGCCGAGGGGCGACCGCTATTAGAAAAATGTTTTTCTTAATTTTGGTGTTTCACCGAGATTCAAACCAACGTTCTCTCTGCAAAATTCCGAATGGTAGTCACGCACCAACCCATTCGGCTACGGCGGCTGCCGTAGCATAGCAAACGGCTTTAATTAGCGGGAGTAAAATTCGAGCGAATAGCGAATCACTCCTAGCCAAATCATGTTTGATTCCGGCTTTATTAAATGGTTGTAAATTATGCGCTCCCTGTGATAGTATCTGCAATAAGAACTGAATGTTTTATATAACAATATAGCTAGATGTACATACATACGGTGTAGAGCCTGGTAAACTAAAACTTATTCCGTGCCTCTTAAAAATTTATTAAAACTGGGATGCCCTACTACATACATATGTTGCTCAGTATCTCAGGTATAGACTAAATCGCACCAAGTCAATCCCATCTTCTTTTACACGCTAAATTTAATTTATCATTATCTGGATTCGAATTCCTTGGTTTCACTATTAGTCTTTGAACCAGTCTACCATTAAAAAAAGGTTGAAAAACATTAAAACTTACCGCATTTTAAAAACGAGCTTCAACAGTAAATGTCAAAACAAAACAGAAAACGGGTAACAAAATGGGTTTCAAAGAGAAAAAAACCGTGCCAAACGATTAGAAAAATTATTTTAGGATGTGAAACGAAAATTATTAGCACTTACTCAAGCTCATATTTCCACTCATAAATAGGCGGGCACAAGCAAAGAAGCCATAACGTGGCCTGGGTTAGATATACTCCAGAGACAACGTTGCATTTTATAGCAAATTATAAACTCTTTCAAAAAATCTTTATCAGCGTCCATCTTTACTGATTTCCGATGCATATCACATACATATATAGAACTCTGTTGAGCACACATGAGCACAATTTTCTGCTTGAATGGCGCTTTTCAATTCACATTAACACTCAAAAAAGCAATATGGCCGCCGAAAAAAATATTTTTGGTTAAGGAAAAAGAGCAGTAACACTCGCAATCAAGAGAAATTCTGAAACTCTCGAACTTGATCGATAATGAATTCGGCACTTTAAGATAACCATATCACCTGAATCTAATCTTCTTTATAGGTCGCCCCAATAGAGCGTTCCATTGTGAAATTTGTGTGCAATATTAACTTGATAATGAAATGTTTTTATTATTATGATCTCAAAAATTATCGCATCGATTTCCTATAAAATTTTGGCATTCCATCAATGGTCCGAAACTGATATTTTACTTCAAGGTTTTTTTTCTATCAAAAAACCTTGACAGCAAATGGCATTGTACATTGTAGGCGGTTTTAATGGGGCATACTATACTTTCTTATCATCTTTTAGACCTAATTTCATAATTACTAAACCATGTATGCTAATAAATAACATTTTCCCCCTTTTTCTTCCAGACATATTTAAGTATTTACATGAACGAATTTTGCAAGCAACTACCAAAGAGGACACAAACATTGAAAGCTTCCAATTTTCACACAGAAGTTGAACTGATTAAAAACTGAAATCCAAGCGCCTGTGACTGTGGGTGTGACTGAGCAAAAGAATAAAGGTGTGTACGTGTGCGCGGGAAACAAGCGGCAGTAACGCCGGTACCATATACGGATATGGAAGTGCGGGGGAAATGTCAGTGGCAAGCTAGTCATGAACCACAAATGCTACTTCAATTGCAGCAACAAGCCCAACGGAAATGCCACCAAAAGCGAAATGAAAGTACAAACCACCTACGATTACATAAAATTCAACAGCAGCAACAACAAAAACACTACACAAACGAAAAACATTTAATAATCACACAACGGCGACTGAAAACACAAAACGATGAGCAAGAGCAAAGACGACAGCACTCACAGCAAGAGCCACAACTATCACGTATTTGTCATCATCTATGGTCAATGCCACCATTGCACGCACACGCACCCACACGCACGCCAAAGGATTCACCCACATCATCAAAGCCAAATGTGGTCAACAAATTTGTGCGCGTCACTGCAATTGTTACTTCTTGTAGCATAGCGGCGTCGACGGAGGCAGTGGCGAAAACAAAAATGCTCTCTATAGTAGCATGTAGTTGGGTGAAACGACTTTCTTGTCTTTGGTTGCTGGCGCTGCTCAGTGCCGCCCAATTCACGCCAAGAGGTACAATAACCGCCGCGGCTAGTACAGCTGCAGCTGCCACAAGCGTACTTAATTCGCCAAAACTACTGCCACATGTGATATTCACCACCGCCACCACAGTGCTGGGTCAGGCATCCGTTGCACATGCGGCTGTCCTCTCTGCAGCTACGGCCACCACCCATGAACCACGGCTAATGCTCTACACATTTTCCACTGATGTAGCAGAGGCGGCGGAAATGAATGTTGATGCGGATGCGATGGTGCAGGTACAGGTGAAGCGTATTAACTTTATGGATAATAATGATGATAATCCGGCGGATCCGCCAATACTTGGGAAGCTTAGGCAGGAAGAGGTGGCGTCAGAGCAAGAATCATTGTACGATGAGGATGAACAGCTGCCGCAACAGACGGTCGAGCGTGAATTGAATAGTAATGAACAGCAGTTAATTATATTCTATAGACGGGCACAACATGCGACTGAGCCACATGAACATCAGAGGCGACAACCACAGTATGCGGACCAACATGCTGCATCTCATCATCATTACCAAGGCAGCGACGAAGATGAAGCATCGTCATCCTTCCTCGATAGGTCAAAGTTTCATTACGTCGATACAGCGCCAATAGATACCGATGTGATTTCGACACTTACCAATGGGGAAAATTTGGTGCACAAGCATGTTACCAAACGTAGTGCAACAACTAAGTTGGCATCGACAACGGTTACACCACCAAGTGGTACGACTGGAACTACTTTAAGTTCCCTTAATACTACGAGTAATTTAACATCAGCGGCGAATAGTACAGTGGAGGAGAAGTGTGAACCGAAGGTGTTGGACGAGGTGCCACCCGAACCGGTAAATGAAAATTTAATTATTTCTTATATTTGTAAGCTTTTGGATTTGAGTATAGTTTTGCTAATTAATTTTAAAAATCTCGTGACCTTATAGGAAGTTATCCGTGTATATTAGTTAGATTTTACTCAGGAAATAAGGCATCGACTCGCGCAACGATAAGCAAAGTTTATCACCTTTCTTATGTCAACATTATTTTGGAAATTTATTTCTTACAAATACTCGTAACAAATCTGTTTTATTGTTCTACAGTAGTAAAAGTTTTTTTCTATGACCAGTATTTCTATATTCTCTGCTGCATACCTGCATCGGGCCGTTTTTGCGCTATGCAAAAATTAGTGAAGTAGGTACGAGGTCCTCGAATCAGACGTTATGTATTCGTTCGGCTTTTATAGTATTTTTTACGATAAGACGTTGTTTCAAGTAGTTTACATAAAGTCAAACGAAAACGGCCGCATTTGACGAGGGAAAAAATCTCTTCCTCCAGGTCAACACACCTGCGCACAAGTTCGTAATCAAAAATTTGCTTGAATTAAGTTATGAATTGCCACCTTATTCAGCATGTTCTTAAGATCTACTTGGGACAATTTTTTGCTTCAAAATATGATGAAATGGTTCGGCGGCAAGCGGTTTGAATCAAATGACAGTCTCTTCCTATTTATGAGCCTCCAGAATTGTAAAAAAATTGAGGAAAAGTTGAATACGCCTCGAGTTAAAGAAAAGGTTATTTTGAAAAATAAAACGTTTTTCTCTTCCGCGTAATGTGTTATTTAAATTTTTAGAGACGTGTTGACCCATCCTTGAATTTTCGCTTGTTTCCCTTTACTCGGATTTTAAATCTTTTTTTGGGCAAATGTTACTTGGCGCATTCTAAATTCAAGGCATTCCGCGTTTTGTCAGATTGACTCCAGTTTTCGAGATAACAGTGTTTGAAAATTTGCCTTTTGAACCTCACTTTTGAATATTCAGTTCTGTAGGGGTTATATGTAAAAGTTATCCGATTGTTATCAGAAATGTCTGATATTATATTAATAAACAGTTCTGTGCAAAATCTTAGCATAATTGCTTTGAAATTGTCGTCGTAGCCGAATGGGTTAGTGCGTGACTACCATTCGGGAGCACGTAGGTTCGTATTTATGTGCAGGAAACAGCAAAATGATAGAAGAAGTTGTTTTCTAATAGCGGTCGCCACTCGGCAAGCGAATCTCCAAGGGTACTTCTGCCATGAAAAAGCTCCTTGTAAAAACCCATTTGTCGTTCGGAGCCGGCCTAAAACTGTAGGTCCCTTGGCCAAAAGCCTATCAGAAGTGTACGCGCCATTATATATTTTTATTATTAGAAAAAAGTAAAACTTTAAAGAAATTTTCTAAGCAAAAAAATAAAGATTTAAGATGTTTTGCATTTTAAAATCTGTGATGTTCTCAGTGAAAAATTCATTAAGTCTTTATTAGGTCGAAACACCGTCTGGGGAGTTTTACAAAGCAATTTGTCTTTTTCCCTGAACTTCGAGCTCAAATGCCATTATCTTTTCTTGGTAGCGTTTCCGTATTTAGCCACTAGGGCTTAAAGTTTTTATTCACTTTCAACGGAGAATACCTTTTGGATCCATGAGGAGATAATTTCTTGACAAACGTTTTGAAGTATCATCGTTTTTCAAAGCCAGTTCAACCAAAGTTTCAGCCGTAAGGAGATTTCCAACATTGGCTTTAGTAACCGCAATATTAGTCAAATCTGTAATTTTTGCAAAGTCAGAGGGACAGTAGGCGAGAACATAAAATGAGGTCGTTTTTTCTGCGGCTAAGCAGCAGTAAGTACACACTCAGATACAATTAAGTCCATTGTACTGCACTCGGATTTCCTTTTAATTTTCTTTAAATCTACTCGCTCTCCGAAGAAATCTGAGTAGATCTAGTGGTACCAAGGAGCCAAGGAGCCAAGGTGGTCCCTTCTTAACACATCAGTGCCAAAGACCTCTAGCCTGATTCGAGTGAAGGTCGGCTGTCATCCTCCTCTTCACAAGCTGGGCAGAGTACATTGTCTGAGATGCCTACCTTTTCCATGTGCTTCGCCCACAGAAATTGGCCCGTCATCAGTACAACCAGCTGTGTGCACTCCCTTCTGCTTAATGACAGGAGGATTTGCAACAGTCGATCGGACATGACAGGTAACATCAGTTTGGTCCATCTGCAGCCTCTCTCAGCCTGCCAAACTCGCTTGTGGGCTGTAGTAACCCATTTGCTAACCGTGGTTTTGATGGCTGCAGAAGGGCGTGGCAGAATGGACTCCGGGCCAAAGAATTTGGCCTCAGAGCCCATCCTAGCAAAGGAGTCAGAGGATTTACAGGAATTGACTACCCCTGATGTGGTTGGGAGACTGTCTAAGGCCATGAGCGTAGCTGGGCTGTCACTGCAGACACATATATGTAGTTCTGCCTCTCTATCGGTTTTCCACAACAAAGTTCATCGTTTCTTGAACAGCATACACCTCCGCTTGAAACACAGATGCATGCATTTCAAGAGCAAAGTACAGTTTTGTCCCGCTGGAATCCACGTAGACCCCAAAGCCGGGGCCGTGCTCGGTGCTGGGGCCTGGCCTGAAGAGCTTTTTCATGACAGAAATACACTATTAGAAAAATTATTTCACGGAGATTCGAACCTACGTCTTCCGAATGGTACTCACGCCCCGTCCCGTCCGGATACAGCGGCCGCCTCGTTACCAATTTGTTTAATGGTTATTTACGGTATTACTACATACAGTCTGTGCGGTTTAAGCACCTTTTTAGGTTGTTGACGCCAAGTCAGACAGTTGTTCGAAACTCTCGAACAGTGTTTTACGCAGGGTTGACATTCTCTCCTTACATAAGGCAGAGCATTCACAGAGGAAATGGAAAATCGTTTCCTTTTTCTCCGGTTGTTTAAAACTGTGAGAGGGTATGTTGTGAGGAATGCTCGTTTTGGCTACTTGTTTCCCGACATATCAAAAGCCAGTCATGTTTTTTGCTAATCTTGCAAATCGTTTAGCCTCTTCATCTACGAGTCGCGATTTGTAGATATTTTGAGGAGATTGTATTCTTGATTACACCCAGTGGTGTGAATACCGTTTCTGCAAGAATGTTACCCATGGCAGATCCCCTTCGTGCCAGTTCGTCTACTTTTTCACTTCCTTCAATGTTTCGATTAAGTTAACGTTATGGGTTTCACTCAAAGTAGTAGGGCTATTCCTACTTTATTCCACCAGTTTAGAGGTTGTTGTAGCCAAATTCAGTGTCTGGAGTGCAGCTTGGCTATCCGAAAGAATAGCGATACGAGTATTGCCTTTAAAAGAGAAATCTGCGATTTCCCAATTGCCAGTGCTCCCTACCAACTACAACCCCATCTGTGTAGACGTGTGTCGAATGGAAGTTATACTTGGATTAATATTTTCGATATTAATTATGCACAAATTGGATACATACGTTCTTGGCCTTGAAATGTGAACAGATGTTTTTTTAAATAAAACCAAAATCTGGAAAAAATTCTTGAAATATAATGAAATATATTTTGACCTTTGCTTACTCTTTAGCAAGTCTTTATCATAGATTGAAGGTAATTTACTGTAGTATACCATGAACTACGTAGTCCCAATAGAGCTTTATTTGTAGAACAAACGATATCTAATTACTATCCCTAGGTGTTTTATGTTAAACCCAAAATATAGCCCAAATAAGCTTCAGCAAACAAACGCCTGGCGTTACAATTTTTCACATCCATTCAAATTGTTTACGTTGAAGATTTATTATTATTTATTTTCGCACTCATTGGACATTTATGAATTGTTGCCAGATACATAGAAGTACTTCATAAACCCATCCATTGCCGCAGCACACATACAAAGCCAACAATAAGTTGGTCTGCATTAAACTTTCATCAAACCAAAATATTCAAGTTATAGTCATTAAGTATCACTCAAGTGTTACGAAATGTTTTCATTTGCATAATTGCAGAATAAGTGTGTGGTGCGATGCAACATGCAACCTACAGCTAAAAGTTCAGTGAGCAAAGGTCAAAAAATGAGGATAAGAGGAAAGAAGGAAACTGAAAACAACTGCAAATAAATTAATATAGAAAATGCAACTTATCCCACAGCTTTGGCCACAGGCGTACGAGTCCATTATTATAAGCCAAGATATACTCGTATAAAAATACACCAATACTATATAAGTACTGAATAGATATACACACATCAGTCGCAAACGAACTGTTAACCCGTACAGTCGCATTTTTAACGCTTGTGTTACTTTGTATTATTCGCACACTAAAGTTTCGCACGAACTGAAAAAGTATCGAGTTTGATCGCTCAAAGTTTACTATTTGTACCTGGCCGCGATCTTTTGTTTACATACAACTAAATCAGTATTCACACAATGCCACCCGGAGCCAACAAACACTGGAGACAATAGGGCGAACCTATTCAGAAAACAAAAAAAAAATCTGGATCTCTTCCCGGAACTACCGATAACAAAAAAGGATGACCCGAAGTACCTAATTATCAAGTCTCTGCACGCTAACAAAACACTTGCATCTGCCTCCTGCTTTGTTGTATACAAAAGTATGCAAGCTATTAGCAAAGAGGTAAACAACATTTCATCACTACGCGATGGCAGTCTTCTACTCCTCGTAAGAAACCATAAAATCGCCGAAAAATTCTTGGGAACAAAATATCTTCCCGGCGCAGGCGGCCACACGCCACACTAATCTCCGTCAAGGGCTCGATTTACGCCCCCTTCATCTGCCACCTTCCGGATGGTGAAATAATTGATGGCCTCGAAGACCAAGGTGTATCCGCTGTGCACAAATTTACACGATTAGAAAAAGGTTCCCGTGTAAGTACTGGTGCGGTGCTACTAACATTCGATAAGTAAACACTACCTAGCCGAATAGAAGTCGCCTAGCGTACCCTTAACCCAATCCCATGAGCTACAAAATTTTTAATCTGTTAGAACACACAGCCAGACGCTGCAACAATACTCCAGCTTGCGTGGTTTGCAACCTCCCTCCCAACCACCCCTCCCCTGCAGAATGCTCTAGAGTATACTGTGCCAACTCCGCAGGTGAACATCCGTCATCATCGAATACTTGCCCCAAGTTTATTGAATCAAAAGAAATACGTAAAAATAAAACTACACATAAATGTACCATGAGAGAAGCCATCACCACTAACAAAACAAAACTTCCCAGCGCATCTGCCTCCTCCTCCTTCGCCCGAGTGGCAAATACAGGTATAAACAACGACAACACCTCAAATATAAAAAAAGCCAATGGTACATCTGCCACCCCCTCTTTTGCCAGAGTGGTTAATACACCATCCAACAACGATAACATATCAAATATATGTAAACAAAATGAACAACATAGAAAAGAACTCAAACTCAAAAAATTCAAACACAAATTCTACTAAATCATCTTCCAAGAATAATTCATTATTCCATGAAGAACTTCTTGAAAACTCAAAGCAGACTGCTCTTCCCACCTCTCACACCTTAAATCCTTCCCCTTCTCCTCCTTTCTCACCCATTTCTCTCAATCCGTCACCCCCTCCACAACTCCTAACTCGCGCTCCCATCCCCACAGCTCACTATCACCATCAATAATGGAACAGTAAATACTTATATTATACAATTATCTTCACAAATATTTACAACTTTCTTTTCTTTTAAATAATCAATATATTATCTATACTTCAAGGGAGCTTTAATGGTTACTTAAATAATTATATCGATCTCGAACTATTAATTAAAACAGTTAACCCCTCAGTGATACTATTAAACGAAACACATCTCCCCGCAATATTTCATCTCATACCCCCAAAACTTATACCGGTCACTCCTATAGCCTCCCTTGTAATACCTCCTGCAAACAAGGAATCGCCATCCTAGTTAAAAGAAATATACCTCATAACACCCTCCCTGTACTTTCTTCAAATATCTCCTCCCTGTCCATAGAAATTCCTTCCCCCAATAAAATCATAGTCACATGCGCTTATATTCCTCCCAATCAAACCTTCACTTCAACCGACATCTGTAATCTCTTCCCCCTGACCACAGCTCCTTTTTACTAGCCGGCGACTTTAACGCTTGGAGCCCCCTTTGGGGATCTCCCTCAGCTAATCCTAGAGGGCGTTTAATTGAAGATTCTATACTCAGTTCCAACTGCGTTATTCTTAATGACAATGTACAAAAGGCATTCGACAAAGTATGGCATCAAGGCCTGTTATATAAATTAAAAAAAATACTTCCTGCACCATTTTATCTAACACTAAAGTCTTACCTCACCGAAAGGTCATTTTACGTTAAGGTAAATGAAGAAATAACTGATATTAGATACATAAAAGCTGGAGTACCACAGGATAGCGTACTCGGTCTTATACTTTATACGATTTTTACATCTGACATACCCGAAACCGAAAATGTCCTAATGGCTACATACGCTGATGACACCGCTATACTAGCTTCAAGTCCGTCCCCAATTGATGCAACGAATCTAGTTCAGATAGAACTAAACGAGATACAGACGTGGCTGGACCGATGGAAATTAAAAGTTAACACAAACAAATCTGTGCATGTTTTGTTTTCATTGAGACGGAAAGAATGCCCTTCACTCTATCTAAATGGTAATATAATTCCCAAACATGATACGGTCAAATACCTTGGCATACATTTGGACAAACGGCTAACCTGGAAATGCCATATTCAAGCAAAAAAAACCCAGTTAAAGATAAAAACAAACAAATTTTACTGGCTACTAGGACCAAAATCAACACTTAATCTAAATAACAAAATATTAATATATAAGGCTATACTAAAGCCAGTATGGACCTACGCAGTACAACTGTGGGGAACTGCTTGCAATTCTAACATAGAAATTCTGCAAAGATATCAGTCAAAAACTTTAAGGCTTATCACAAGTGCACCCTGGTTCGTCACAAATAAAGCCATACATACTGATCTAAAAATTCCTTTTATAAAAGATGAAATTAAAAAAATTACCACAAAATATTTACAGAGATTAAGTTATCACGATAACCCGCTAGCAATTGCATTACTTGATGAAACTAATGAAATTAATAGACTTAAAAGACATCATGTATTAGACATTCCATTCAGAACCTAATAGATAAATCTAATATTAAAATGTATTAAAATCTAACACATAAGTCTGAATATAAGTGTACATTAATCGTAGTATACATATATATCATTATTGACCTCAATGGAGCTCAATAATATAAGTCAAATTGTTAATAGTTAGATAATTTGCTTATTATTTTAAAAATAGATTGCAAATAAACGACAAAAAAAAAAAAAAAAAAAAAAAAAAAAAAATATTAACCCTTTGCGCTCGTCGCACTGCTCGAAATTAATTTCCGTTAAAAGAGTAGGGCTACCTAACATATAAGATTATGAAGGATAAACAAGATTTATTAATTCTAAAAATAAATACAGTATACTTGTACAATAGTGTGGTTTCTTGCTGAGAGTTGACATACGACCGCAAAGGGTTAAATATACCGCTAACACTTTGAAAATTACTGTTTGATTCCCATGGCAAAATGCGCTTTTCCGTAAATTTATAATCTTATTATATATAAAATGTTTACAGATCGGTATTATTTAATTTCCTCCGTTAATTTCCCTTCACAAATATTTAAAAATGCTATATTTAAGAAAAATTAACTAATTAAAAATTAAAAACAAGAAGAATTTTGGCCATCTTAATGGGCATATATATGTACAGATATACTATGTAAATATATGCATGTATAGTTTCTTCCGTGCATTACACTTCAATGTCTGTTGCAGATATTTGCCCATAATGTTTCCGTTTCCTTTTATCATTTCATCTGAGTTTAACTCATTTTTTCATCTTGATACCCATGTTCTCACATCACGCTACATACACATGTACATATATACAATATATGTACTATAGCAAGTATTTCCATATTTAATATTCCCAAGTGATACTTGCAATTTTTTTGTCGCTTGCACGGCAATGAGGAGGAAATGTTGACATTTTGCCATCGATTTAGAGTTCCTCATATTGCATTTATTTCAGTATTTCTACTACTGACATTGCAGTATAGATCCGTTTAAAACATGGCAATCACCACTTAAGCTGAGACGATCACATACGAACTGTGTAATATGCTGTGCACATAAAACGTAACTATTTTCAAAAAATAAATAGAGAAAAAATGTAAGTGAAAAAGTTACGAAAGATATTGAAGTACATTCTGCATATTAGGGAATGTTGGAGGAAGATGAATTTTTCAAAAACTCAATCATCCTTGTCTTGCTCTAAACCGTAATATTACTATGAAGTGCTGCAACTCGAACCAAATACATTTTTGTGAGAAGCCATACTTTGCAGTTGGTTTAGCTTTACTTTTAGTGAAAACAAAGAAAGAAAAAGGGTGAAAGCTTATTTTAACCCTGAATAAGTTTTGAACTGCAAGGGACTCTCACTAATTTTTGCTCAAATCGCTTTCTGCTAGTAGATCTCGAAAGCTACCAAAGAGATGGTATTGATGGTATTGATTGGGCCTCTACATCAATTGAATGTTCATAAATGGATGATTGGTATAGCAATTAAATTTCATTTACGCGGAATACATAACTGGCAAACTAAAATTCTCTAATAAATATATGTAAGTCCCTATACTTAATCCTAATCCCATTCACCTTAATCCCGTGTCGATGGGTCGTTCGCGTGCGGCGCTTATTTCTACTATATAACGCCAACAGAAAATTAGAAAAAAATCATAAGGTATCTTCTAAGCTTTAAGTAAACATATTCGAAGAAATTTTTTAAAAACTTTTTATTTTAATAATATTTTATCATAAACACCGTGCAATAGTTTTATAAAAAATTCATTCCAAAATATTTGGAGACAAATTTTGTATGGGAAATCGCGCTTTATAATTACGGATTTTAAGTTAAGCGCGAAAAAGTAGATCATCTACATATGTACATGTGAACGTGTTATTAATGTGGAAACCGTCAACGATACGCATAAATATACATATTTATGAATATAAAAATGAGTTCCAATATCCTTAACTACACCACACCATATGCCACGAAAGCGTCGCTATGTTGCTGCATCGCCTAGCGAAGCGTAAACATTAATTTTATGATACACAAAACTACTAAAAACCACTAAATGCAAGTATGTTACTCATATGCATAGGCATATGCGTGACTGGTTTGGCATTACGAGCACAGATGTTTCGATTCAACATAATTTTGCTATATTTTTATTGCTTCTGGTCTCAATTGGATTGTCTTTATTTTATATCATAAAAAATATCTCAAACTGTATTTAAATAAATTCTAAAATCATTTAAATTCATTTCAAGTCACAGGGTTTTATTTATAAATTACGATGAAATTCTGAAGTTTTGTTTATTCCCGTAATTCGTGGCGCAAATAGAAAATCGGGGTGGAACTACCGTTTTTTAATAAGTTGAAGGCATAGAATTTTACTTTTATCTAACTTAACGACAACCACAAATCTTATCAATTCACTTAAAATATAAAAAACTATTTCTCTCAGTTAATACTGTCCTGTGGATGGTACCACTCACTCTCATAACTTATCTCTTCGCTTAGAACTTTGCTAAACATTTTAGGTTATATAGCATTTAAGTTTGCTACACTTTTTCAGCATTAAATTCACTTACTTACATAGGTATCGTCTTTATGGAGCTCACAATTTCCACTGAATGCGATCAAGAGATTTTGTTGCCCACGCCATGCCAATTTCCGCACCTTCCTGGTAATTTCGTAGGCAAATTTGCCTACGTTAACAAGCGGCTTACGAGAACAAAAAACACCCACTATGACTAAATTCAAGTATGAGCATATGAAAATTTAAAATAATATTATAACTTTTGCTGCATTACCCGTAAGAGTGTTGCCCGGCATCCCAATATGGCTAGGCACCCAGAGTAGCGCTTATAAGGAATCTTTTTCCGTATCGTATCAGCAAAAATCTTAAAAACGTATTTAGCACCGATATAAAAATGGAGTACAACAATCACTGGATTCGCGAAAAAGTGTCCGAGAAACACAAAAATTTCTATGCGATTTTTTGGGCAATGAACTTTTACATAATGGGTACTTAAATTATTATATTTTTTTTTATTTCCAAATCTGTTATAGATAAGCTTTACCAGCGTAAATGAAAAGAGCCTTTCGAAAAACATCCATCGCAGAAAAATCCTCACAGCAACTGAACACATAAAATGTGAATTCGAAAAACTAGCATTCATTTTATTTATATCCTATATTCTTCTAAGTTTTTTTAAAGAATTTGTTTTAATGTTTTTAGAATTTGCTTACCGCACGATCAATCGTTTTTTCCCAGACGTGTGAAGTGAGAGACAGAAAAAGAAATTATCGTCCGCGCATGGTTCGAACCAGTACAGCCATAAAAGCCGTCCGAGAAAGAATTCGCAGAAATCTCCTTAGAAAGTAGAAAATTATGTCCACGAAAATGAATGTATCGACCAGATCCACGTCAATACTAATCGGAGATGAGCTCCACATGAAAGCCTTTCGTGGCACAACTGGTCATCTTTTGACAACACGTTTGAAGAGAATTAGTTTCGACAGATGCAAGCAGTGGCACGCGCTCAACAGCCATATTCCTGGGAAGCCGTAGAAGATTGGTTTGTGATCAGAATTGGTGAAAATGGCCTGTCAAAAACCTCACAGAAATTTTAAAAGTCTCAAACAATCTTTGGTTTCAGCAGGGACGGCAATATCCATGGAAGCCGTGCGTGCTGAAATAGCAGAATATTCCAATCGTTTGAAGGCTTGTGTAAAAGCAAATGGTCAGCATTTGGAATGAAAATAAATTTTTTTTAATAATTCAACTTCATTAAAAAGAAGTATTATAATTTCATATCTATAAAGGACTTAACTTTTAACAGAACTTATATATATATATATATATATATAGATTGCCGGACAATTGACATTTCGTAGAACATCGCCGAGTTAACAATGTCACTTCTTCACATAACACAAAGATACAGCACGAACTGGTTGAGCTGAAAAGGTAACTAACTGGTATTCTAGTTCACTACTAATATTTTTCCCTGCAGGGAAGCGACACTCTTATGAAATTACGTAAACTGTGTTACTAAGCGTATACATACATATACAAATTGTGGTCTCATTTACCCATGAAATTTGTTGCAATTGCCCATATGTTTCACTACTTAAATTTGGAACAAATTACTGGCATACGTATAAAAGTGTTCATAACTAAGTGTTGTGCACCACCGAACTCATTTCGAGCGTTACTACTACGAGTACTTATAAATATACGTTACTACTTAAATAATTTGGCAAATCTTTCCGAAATTTGCCACCAAACCCCTTAACAGTTGCCTGCCAATTTTCTGCGCAAATAACACGCATCGATATTATAAATATATTTAAATATCACACTGAAGCCTCAATCAATTCATTAAACTGCCAGTTATGTACCCCATTGCGGACGACGACGTCGACATTGAAGTCCTTGAGCGCTGTGAGCTGCGAAAATTTCCTTTGAAAGTGCATTCAATTCACTTGAGTTCATTTTGATGAATGTGATTAATGCTTATATTATATATTTAGAGCTCTTTAAGCGGAGCTTTGCATTATTTAAAGAGTTAATTGAAGTGCTTCTTAAGTATGACACTCAGCAGCATAAGTTGACGTTAAGAAGGGATGAAAATAATTTGAACTTTGAATTTTAAGAAAAGAGGGAAACGCTGTAACACAGAAAGAGTAATCGTATAAACCTAAAATGTGACTTGAGTTCATATGGGCTGGAAAATTCGATATGAATGGAGAATGCTTTAAAGTAAAAGTAATTATCTTTTATTCGCATTTTCTTTTAAAGTGATAATCCCAAAAATATGCTTAGCTAAGTTTTCAAGGTTTAAGAAATGTAACAAAAATGCAGTACACATCGAAAGGAAAGTGATTTTCCAACTCATTTTGCCATCGAAAAATTGCACTATCCCACGTAAACATTAAAAAAGTAATTGTAAAAGTAAAAGTATTTTTCAACTTTTTTTGCAATTAATACAAATGTTGGCATGCGACTTGTTAGCTCATCTAAAATGTGGAAAATATATAATATAAAAGCCATGATGGAAAGAATAATGAGATGGCGCCTATCGTGGTCCCGCTACTTTACTCTCAGCGAATTTGACAACGAGTTACGTGATTTTAGCTCCAGTATGGCCAGATTACCATTTTCGTAACTTGATTTAGGATTTTTGTTATTTAGTCTCGGAGTCTTAGTTCTTTCTTCATGACATTTTTCTAGCCTGTTCTAATTGAAATGTAATGTTTATAATTTTGTAAAATATACATTTTTTAAACATTAGTTCAATAATTCAATCAGTTTTATTTAGCTTTACTTTTTTTAACATTTGGTCGCTTTGCTCGCGATTGCAGTTGTTGTTGGTGTTCTTCTGCTTTCGGCAGTCAAATCTCTCTCTCGCTACTGCAGTGTTGCCTAGCTTTGGATATAAAAACGCACTAAAATGCCCATTCAAAGAAAATTAAACAACAAATTTTTATTGAATCACTTAAAGAACTTTGTATGCGTGACAAATTCTCTTTAGAGCGTGCGTTTTTTTTAAATAAATGTGTTATGCTTATGTACAATTTAATTTATGAGTTTTTTTGTTAAGCGAGACTCTTTTGTTAAGGAAACGACTTAATTGCTATATTTGAGGTTATGTAACTAGATAAGGTACTCGTTTTGTAAAAATGTCAGTATGGTTTCTTTAGTATTTTCTGGTACTTTGTGGCTTATTTTTACAATGAATACGCCGCTTGATGCCCTATGTCCCACTAAGGATTGATGGCCGGAAGGAACGAATACACATATTTGGTTTTAATCCGCATTCAGTAAATTCAAACGCCTTTTAAAATGTGTAAAAAGGTTTTCAATCTTAAGAAGAGTTGAGAGAGGGACATTTAATATTCTTGCATAACCTTAAAAGGAGCAAAAAATTAAATTCACACTTTCAAAATATCAAATTTTATAAGAACCAACTAATTTTCATTAGCACTAAAATCATCTCAGAGTGGCCTTTTTCAACCTTCTTTTGTATTTATAATAATACAGTTTTTTTAACTTAAAGTTTCGGTGGCTTTAAATTAAAAAAAAAGAAACAAACACGAAACTTCAAAATTTTCGCATAAAAAAGCACTAAATTTATTGCGAGGAGCAAATGGTTGGCAATACCGTACAACTTGGAAAAACGTGACGTCACGCACTCTGATGGGCGCAATCTTCTTTATATCATTCTTGTATAAAAGCGAATTTCTCTTTCACACGCAACTTCTCATCTAAAATCTCAACTTGCTTCTAGGAAGAGTGTGCAAAACTTTGAACATAAATTTTCTCGTATTTAATATTACTTTGCGGAATAACAAAATGTCTGACAACACAGTTGCAATTTAATTTAAAAGAATACAGGGTGTTATCGCAGTATGAGAAGCTAAAACTAGCTTCAAAACATTTACCTCCAAATCGATTTTTGTTTGCTTTCAAAAATTGTATTACATACAAAGCGCGACTAGAACTACTTTCCAACAATGCAGCCTAAAAAAATTTGTCTGAAGACTTCCTTTTCCCTTTTTATCCATACAAAAAATATAGTGCGTTTATTGCTTAGAGAAAATGGGCAACACCGTCAAGGAAAAAATCTAGAAAAAATCAACGGGATTTTTGAGAAACTTCAAACCTATACTTTGTTATAAAAAAGTTTAATTGATTATAAAAATGCATACCGTAAATTGTTTTAGAAATCAAAATTCAAAAAACAATGGAATTGGGATAAAAATATTGCAGAGTTTCTAATTTTTGTATAAAGTTGAAAGCTTGGATTTATGGTATGTGGTTTTTCCTAGACAATAAGCTATACTTTTAGAAAACAATAATGAACAATGTTTATGTGCTGTCGCACGCTATAAAACTAAGTTTTTTGTAAATAGAACTAGTTTCTAAAAATACTTTTATTAAATCTCTTCAGATAAGCGTTTTTATGGTTAAGGGGCCTACGTAAAAATATTTAAAATTTAATCTACGTAATCAAAATAAAGAGGTTTTGGATGCTATTTTTGACTTTTTCTAAAGATAAAGAAAACTTGTATAACTCAGTCAAATTTTGCCCGGTTTAGATTTGTAAGAAGAGCATTTTTTTCGAAAGTATTTTCGAAAGTGATGCACCTAATGTGCATATATACGATTCTACTTAGCTCAAGCCTCTATGATCAATTGCCGCGATTGTAATTGCCACTTAAAAGTAACTTACTAGTGGCGCCATTCGCCCCTCCCATACGCACTCATGCATCACGATGAAATAGAAGCCAACTGTCATAAACGAGGGAATAATACCTAATAATTTTTTATGCCATCTTTTGCATTTCTCAAGAAGATAGATGTACAATTTTACACGGTAGTACAACGTGTTAAAATTCGTAAAACTTGTTATGAAAATGGCCGATCTTTTAGAACAACATATGGCAAAATTCGTGATTTTTTTGGTGGAAATTATCGATCGAATTCGACAATTCAAAAATTGGTGAACAAATTTCAAGAAACTGGTTCTGTCGAGGATAGAAAAGGGATTGGCAGGCCAAAAACTGGACGTTCTGTTGAGAATATTGCTGCTGTAGCGCACAGTGTTACCAAACAACTTTCAACATTGATATCGCACAATTAGGCACTCATGAATCGGAACGTTTATATCCATTCGGTAGATGACCCAGCCAACGAGGCGGCTGGATCTTTATTCGCTACACTATGTCTATGCCGTCGTAAAGCTCATACAGTTCATCGTTCCATCGCCTGCTATACTCGCCGTCACTAACGTGCAAAGGTTGAAAAATCTTCCACAGAATCTTTTTATCAAACCTTCCAAAGGACGCCTCATCGGATGTTGACATCGTCCAAGCTTCTGGGCCATGCGATAGGACGGGCATGACGAGAGCCTTGTAGTGGGTTGGTTTTGTTCGTCGAGAGAGGACTTTAATACTCAATTGCCTACTTAGTCCGAAGTAGCACTTGTTGGCAGGAAAAATTATTCGTAGGATCTCAAGACTGGCATTGTTATGAGTGTTAATGCTGGTTCCTAGATAATCATAAACTGTCATAACTGTCAACGACTATTGGTTTGAGGACAGGAGGTACTTCGTTTTGATCTTGTTCACCACTAGACCTATTCGTTTTGCTTATTTATCCAATTCGGAAGAAGCAAAACTAACAGTGCGGCCGATGATGTCAATATCATCAATTAAAATAGACTTTACTTCACCTAAATCAGCTTTTCCAAATTTCCTGGACATAATTTTTTTATGGTAAAAATTCTTTATTATTTTTTTTTAACTCTAATTGAAAGTCTACATATGTATTTGTATATGTATTAAATAGTCTGAATGTTTTAAATAGTAGAATTTTTGGTTCATAGATTTAAACAAATAAATAAAAGGTTTTCTTCAAGTAAGTTCAGGTCCAACATTCAAATATAAGTAGTCGGTAGTAGTCGTTAAGTTGGGAAATAACTTCTGACTTAAAGTTAACTTAACTTAACTTAACTCTATGCTCATAAAATAGTGGGTCTACTCATAGCTAAACAGCTGATTTTTGAAGATATTTTTGTATCATATCATAAGAGAAACGAATAAACTAAAAAGGTAAATAAAAGTCTCGATTTTTTTGAATCTAATAATTCTACATCTCAAATGTTTATGCTGTACTTACACGAGTACGCATAAAAGAAGTTGCTCACAATCTTGTTTTTGTAAGAACCTATAACGGACGCTATAACGTACAGCTAAACTATGAATTGCATAAATGCTTGCTATTATTTTAATTGCCAGAGTCTTTCATTTCTATTAAAACTGTTGAGTATTTTAATTTTAAGCAGCACTTTTGTAAAATAGTCTTCAATAAAATATCCACAAACAAATATGCGTATATATGTATGTACATACACATTTTAATCTTCCCATTTTTAAATTCTCTTTGACTCTATTCGAATTTTGTAAGCTTTTTGTAGATGTTAGAATTTCATTAGGTAAATGTTTTGAAAAAAAAAATGCTAGAAAGTTTTTTAATACAGACCCAATGCCAATAAGAGACAAAAGCAAGACAAACATAACTTATTTCTTTCATAAAGTAAAGTAGGTGGTCGAAAAGGTGGGTTTGTGTGGGGAGACAAAACAAGAAAAATGCTCACTAATCTTTATTTTACAGAACGCTTGCGCAAAAATGTGGCATACCTACATATGTATGTACGTGGATATACATAATCGTAGGTATTTGCGTTCTTATGTTCATCTGTAGGTGTGTCTGTAAATAGTTCTGTACGTCTATTTTTAGACAAATGACCATATCACTCAATGAATTGACAAGCGATAAAGGTAGGTAAATACGAAAGTGAACGCAGAAAATAAAACTGCTGAAAATAGGGCTATGCAAGGAAATTACGAATTTTAAGACGCAGGAAACAAGAAAATTATATTTATTGCATTATAAAATAAGTATTTGATCCGAGAAAAGCAAAATGATCAAATATTTTTCACTATGAAAACGAAAATAAATGATTAAGCAATGAATGTTTGTTGAATTATTGAATATTTTTCTATTTCTAAAATTGGCACGAGGTAATTTAAGTTATTTAAGATTTTCAACGACGATTTTTTTTTCTAATTTTGCTTGAAATTTTTCATGCACTTTTAATGGTATTGTATGTATGTATTTATTCGAGATGATTTAAATGATAAAAAATGTGAAGTCGCCACGACCATCTACGGCGCTACAGAAAGTTACTTGTGAGCAAATTTAAGCATTTATGGTATAAAATCAGCACAAAAGAGTATTTTCTTGAATGAATACATTAAATAATTCAACGTTTCCGAAAACTATTTCAGTGACACATCATTTTTGTTATAATTATTATAAAAAATTATGCATGTATTACTGAATTCCGAAAAGAAGTCCGCCAACATTGTGACAGTTCTATGAAAATCGCTTTGCTAAATGACATACACATGAGTTATTATTTGATTACACTTAGTGCAGACTACACGACTAATATTATCATTACATTTCATCAAACAAAATACAAAATAACGCTGCTGGTACGCCTATAAACATGCGAAATTTCTCTGAGGCAACGTTGGCAGGGAGTGGGTTATGACATTTTTAATTAACATTTCTGAATTTGATTATTTCATTCCAGAATATTTCCTCTTCTAGAACATTTTGCCGTCTTTTGCAAAATCATATTATATAATTGGTCGAAGTTAGTTCATCATTTTCATTATTCTTCTTGATTTATGGTGCTTTATTCTACTTTATAATTCGATACGAAAAAAAAATTTACTCGAATTTCGATACTTGAATTTTGGTACTTGGTAACTCTACCTTCGAATTTTCAATTATATTTTCGAATAGTATACACCCAAAAAGGGTGTACGCGCCAATTATATATATATATATTCGAAAACCGAAGACTAACAACTACTCGGATTTTTATGTCAAATTCATTCCACCTTCACAAATAATATTCGTTAGCTTCTTAGTGGAAACAGTTTGAATAATGCAAGTATCTTTATAATTTTTTATTGAATATAAAAATTTTAATAATATAATTGGCTGATTTGAACAGCGCTATACCCCGAAAACGCCCAGAATATGCCGATCGGCGTCACAAAGTAAATTTTCTTGATGACAATGCACTGCCATATCGAACAAGAGCGACCCGGGAATTGGTGGAGACGTAGGATTGGGAACCGCTGGTGCATGCGACTTACTCACCAGACTTGGCGCCTTCCGATTATCATTTGTTTGCATCGATGGGCCACGCACTTTCCGAGCAGCCAAAAAATGGCTTGATGATTGGTTTGCGGCCAGAGACGGCCAATTTTTTTGGCGCGGCATCCACAAATTGCCTGAGGGACGGGAAAAATCTGTCGCTAGCGATGGCTATTATTTTGAAGATTAAAATTGTAACCATTTTTGGTTAATAAACGTTTGAAATTGAAAAAAATTCTCATTTCATAGTCATATTAAATATTTATGTAAGGGAGAATGGGGAGTTTTGAGACGGGTTTTGTTTTTGGACCCGTATTACTCAAAATCTTAATATTCTGCATATGTCAACGATGGAATATTTAGTCAATGAATACTGGAAGCTATTGGTATGGCCTATTTAACAAAACTACAATTTTCCTTAAAATTAAAATTGTATATAAAAATAAATAAATAATTGGCGCGTACACTTCTGTTAGGTGTTTGGCCGAGCTCCTCCTCCTATTTGTGGTGTGCGTCTTGATGTTGTTCCACAAATGGAGGGACCTACAGTTTCAAGCCGACTCCGAACGGCAGATATTTTTATGAGGAGCTTTTTCATGGCAGAAATACACTCGGAGGTTTGCCATTGCCTGCCGAGGGGCGACCGCTATTAGAAAAATGTTTTTATTAATTTTGCCTTCACCGAGATTCGAACTAACGACCTCTCGGTGAATTCCGAATGGTAATCACGCACCAACCCATTCGGCTACGGCGGCCGCAAAATTGTATATAATCATATAAAATATAATACAAAATACAAAAATGTGGGGAGTTGTGAGACACCATGGCTTAAATCAATAAAAATGACTTATTTTAGTTGTTAGTTCTTTATTAAGATGAAAAATAAAAAAGAAAAGACAATTGTTATAAAAAAGTGTATAAAAAATGCAATGCCATCAATCTGATGATTCGCAGTGAGAACATGTATAATAACCAGTTCGTAAATTGGCGCACTTTAGGTGCACAGCTCGATCGCATACATTGCAATGAATGGAGTTGTTTCTGCTTAACTTAAAACAATAAAAACTTAAATTTAACCAAAAATTTCATGATATATATACAAACAATGCATGAATATTGCGAGGTACTTATGAAAGATGCGTTAAAGCGTCGAAAAAACTGGTGTCTCGCAACTCCCCACATTTGTTGTCTTACAACTCCCCAAATCGTTTTTTTTTTATAAATGGCCGCGTAGTCATAAACACATCGAACGTTCATGCCCAAGTGAATGTGTAAATTCAAAGCTAATAGGACAATTAATAACTTGTATATATTGACATTTGCAATTTGCTATAACAACTGATCGAATGTATCGCAAAACAAATGATGAAAAAAACTTACCGAGACATTCCAAAACACAGTAACTGGAGAGACGCGTCGAATGCGTGTAAATATGACCAATGCTAGCTGAAAAGTGAGATCGCATAGAGAACACTTGTTGACACTTAAAATCGAATGTAAACAAATGAATAATGCCGAAAGGTAACAATGTCTCACAACTCCCTATGTCTCACAACTCCCCATTCTCCCCTATGTATGTAATTATTTTCATTGCGGTAATTGCATAATGTTTAAGCAAGCCTTTCTCTCATTTCTTTCTTCATTAATTTCTGCGTCCATCCACAACGCACCATAATTAATTTTTTTTATTTTGTTAATTACTTTTTTTGTTACATAAATTACTGAGAAATAAGTTGTTTCTTTATTTTTTTGGCAACAGGGTGGTAAAACTGTCGCAAAACTAATAGCTCGATCCGAAACTTTAATAAGTAATAAATTCGAATAGGAACAGTTTTCGAATCGAGGGGCATAATAGGACCTTTTCTTTAATAGTCTGAGCAAATTTTAGAGTTGTATTAATTACTACAATGTCGCATTTCCTGTTTATTACTAGTCAATCCACGTGATCTCCATTTGATGTTTCTACAACTACCAAATCAAATTGTAATCAAAATTGGGCCTGATAGTTCGGTAGCTACTGTATCCGTGATTTAACTCCATATTACTACTGGATATTCGGTAAACTAAAAAGATTACTACGGTGTCCATATAAAAGACTCAACAAAAATTACAGAAAAACAGAGTACATTCGGGAAATCGAATTTACCAACCAATTTGAGAATTGGAAGAAACGTTGGCATAAGCGTTTTTTTTTAAATAACGCCCATGAAGCGGAAACTCTCATGAATATACCGGCATATCAATATGTCGGAGGCGGTTACTTTGAAGGGGACGTAATATATTGAAATTTACCTACATTTCTTTGTGGTAAACTAAAAATGTTTTTCCAGTCGCAGCTATAAAAACAAAAATAATACAAAATAAAAATATGAATAATAACAATAGCAATGAACCGAACGCATGGCAGAACCCACAGAAACATTAACAAAAGTAGCAGCACCTGAAGCTTTTGATGATACCCTTGACACTTGTTTGCCATTCTTTATGCCAACAATATTCAGGCTCCCACCTGCGATAGTCATCCTACAAAATAACATTTAACATATGCTTATTTATTGTTTGCAGTGTCATCCTGTTGTTGCTGTGTGCTGTTACTATTACCGGGAATAGAACAAGCATTCAGTTTTGGCCACGAAGTTCACTGCGCAACTGTTAACATTCGGTATTTTACAACCATTGTTCTTTCCCATACATAAATCTACTACCTCGAGACCACTTCAGTCGCTGATGATATTTTAGAAATTTCAATTCACAAAGTTAATTGGCAAGAATTTATCTATTTAACATTTGTATGTACGAGATTTATTCAAAAAATAAGGTGAAGGTTTAAAATTTCGAGGATTACGTACATTCGACTTTCTATTATTATTTTTTTATGTTGTCTCAAAGACAACACCGTTTTAGCAATATAGCATGTTTAGTTTTTTTATGAGAATCATAAGTAAGACAGGTTTTTTGCGTGTTCGGCAATTGTCTGCTATCGAGAAAAATGGGTCAAAGAAATTGCAGCAAATTTTGTGTAAAAAATGGAATTCAGTAGAATACGGTGATATTACTCTGAGTCAAAAAAATGTTTACAAGTGGTACAAGTTTTTCACAGAAGGTCGAGAAGATGTCAATGATGGCGCTCGCTCTGTACGCCCAAGCACATCAACAGCAGATGAAAATGTTGAAAAAGTGAAGAAAATTGTTATGGAGAACCGTCGAATCATAATTAGAGAAGTTGCTGAGGATGTCGGTACATCGGCATATCGGTTGGTTCATACTATGCAATCTTTTCGAAAATTCTGAGTATGAAGCGTGTGGCAGCGAAGTTCGTTCCAAAATTGCTGAATTTTGACCAGAAACAACGTCGCATGAGCATCGCTGAGGAATTGTTGAATGACGTCAACGATGATCCAATTTTACTTAAAAGGGTCGGAACTGGTGACAAATCATAGGTATATGGTTATGACATCGACACCAAGGCCCAATCGTCCCAATGGTAGAGTCCAGGAGAGCCAAGACAAAACAAAGCAGTCAAGTTGTCAAATGTTAAGGCTTTGCTCACTGTTTTCTTCGACCGAATCGCTGAGAGAGCTCAAGCACATACATAAAAGTGCTTATCAGAACTGCTTCGAGGATTGGAAAAAACGCTGGCACTAGTGTATTATATCTGAAGACTAGTGCATTATATCTGAAGTGGTCTACCTTGAAGGAAATAAAGTAGAAGTTGATGAATAAATAAATTTTTTATGAGAAAAATTAAAATTCACCTTATTTTTGACGTGATAACGTCTTATAATTCGATTTAACAGGCTGCACTCACGAAAAAATGTGTCGTTACCTTGCTCATTAGTGTTACCTTGCTCATTTGTCGTTACCTTGCTCATTTGTCGTTACCTTGCTCATTGCCGTTACCTTGCTCATTTGTAGTTACCTTACTCATTGCCGTTACCTTGAATGAACTGCAAGCGAAAGCGCGGAACGAACGACAAAGCAAACGAACGGCAACGTTCGACATCTTGCTCTCTCCTATTTAAGTGAGCGTATATATGTATGTATATGCGCAAATGTGCATATATAAATTCACGTATTTGTATTTGAATATGCCTTCTTATTGATTATTATTAATTTGATTTACTTGAAGAATTTAAAATAAAACCAAGTTTGTTAATAATACCTGTTGTTTTAATGTTATTATTATTAATTTTTTTATTATATACGAAGGAAAAAATGTATGGTAATATTTACCATATACCTTATAAGATATGTTGTATACTAATATATGTACATATACAATTTCGCGCAATTTTCAAAAAGAACAAATCTATATGTAAAGATGCATACAAGTCATATGGGTATTTCAAATATACGAATCTATTCCGTACGCAAGCAAATGTAAGCTAATGTGCTTGAACTGCAAGCGAGAGCGCGGAACGAACGACAAAGAGGCACAATCGGCCCCCGCGTTCGGCAACGTTCGACATCTGGCTCTGTCCTACTTGAGTGAGCATATATATGTATGTATATGCGCATTTGTATATAAATTCACATACTTGTATTTGCATATGCCTTCTTCCTGTGTGCATGGTAATGAACCATTTCTCTGTTGAGAATAGAACGATGATAGAAAAAGTAGGAAATGAAAGGCAGTGTTTCGAGTGTAAAGTGTCTTGAAAAAGTCAAATCGATGATGGTGCCTCTTAGTGTTGTTGAGTTATTAACGTCTGATGCACAATCGAAATTGAACATATCTTTCATGAATTTGATAAATGTTTCGTCATTTTTCACGTTTATGTAAATGTAACTTGACCTATTCCATTGCAATTCCATTTACCTCCTCCACTATATCCATACAAAATATCTATCAAACAAATAAAATTAAAATTTTGTTTTGAAAATTGCAACCCTTACATCAATATTTTCTTATGACGTTGTCACGTTAAACTATCGTCAGTAAACCGACTTTACAGACAACCTCTTTTTTGAACACACCTCGTATTTATTAACGAATCGTGGCTATTAGCCAAGGAATATGAATTAAATGTTTTTGATTTTTTTTAAAGCAGCAATTAACCATTATTTTCTGGTTGATATATCTTCAATCAAAAGTAACAGTTTACATTTTCAGAATAATACTTATGGTTTTAATTCAAAAAAATATTAAAAACTGCTCTGGTGTAACATTCCCCTTTTCGGGATTTTATACATTTTTAACTTTTATTTTTTACTGGAAAAAACCAAACGAAATTGTAACCGAAAATATAAAGATCAGATTTTTATTTTTGCATTTGATCGAGAAAATAAGAGGCAGATTTCAACTTTTATATTTGACTGAAAAACCAAGAGTCAAATCTTAACTTTCATTTTCGATTGAAAAAATAAAAGTCAATTTGAACTTTTGTTTTTGCCCGAATATATATCGGTGGAAATAAAAACAAGAAGGAACAGTTAGGGCTCTTCCTTCAATCTGATCTCTTGCTCGTACTTTTTTTTACTTTCAAATGGGTTTCTTGCGCCTACTTTCACTGGTCCCTCCATTTGTGGAACAACATCAAGACGCACACCACAAATAGGAGGAGGAGCTCGGCCAAACATCCAAAAAGGGTGTACCGAGTGACTGAAATTAGAAAATTTTCTTGTTGTTTGACTTTGTACATATGTATGTGTTTATTCCGTTATTGTTGACATGCCACCATAATATCGATAATGTTGTCGTTGTCATTCGTGGAGTAATCAACATAGGTACGTACGTACACATATCCTTCTGTTAATATTTTGCTTATAGTTTTGTTTCCACTGATTTTTCTTTTTTTTTGTTATCAAAATTTTATCGCCATTGCTTGACATTTGTAAGAGTTATACGGTCTTGAGTAAATCTACCTGTGCACGTGTTTTTAATTTTTTGCAGTTTTAAAAATAGGTTTGAATTTGCGACAACGAGTTTGTGTTAAATTTTCCATTAAAAATGTATTCAATCTTGCGAAAATTTTAAAACGTTTCAGAAGAGATCGTGAGTCCATCGAAGATGACGTACATAGTGCCAGGCATTCGACATCGGAAAGTGATGAAAACATCAACCAAGTGAAAGAAAAGTTGATCCATAACCCCAAATTAACCATCAGAGAGCTGGCAAAGGACTTAAACATTGATTATGGATCCGTACAGGACATTGTAGTTAAAAATTGTGGGTTTGCGCCGTGTTCCTGCAAATTTGGTCTCAAAGGACCTGAATTTCGAAAAAAAACCGGGCCGCGTTGATATCGTTAAAGACATGATTATGGAGATCAGTCCGACCCACGAATTCTAGCCAGAATGCCGGACATTAATAAGAACTATACCATAGTTATCGATATCGACAGTTCTCACGCAGCTAAAAAAACATCCTATAGACATAATTACATATTTCTGTAAATTTCTTAAACCCAACCTGAAGAGCAAGGACCCTAGAACTGTAGGTATCTTCCAACATTAACAGCTCACGGCCGCCGTAGGCGAATGAGAGAACGTAGGTTCGAGTTTCGGTGAAAGACCAAAATGAAGAAAACGTTTTTTCTAATAACGGTCGCTCCTCCACAGGCAGTGGCAAACCTCCAAGTGTGCTTCTGCCACGAAAAAAGCTCCTCAAAAAAATATTTTTATTGTCAACTTAATATCATTGCATTTGCACTGATATGCTTAAATCATTAATCGATTCATAATTGATGCGTACTGGGTAGGATTGGTTGTGTTTCAGCTCAACTATTTTATGATAATTGCTGTTAACATAACTACATTTAAGTATGTGGTTAAAAGGGCATTGATGATAGCTTTAACGCATTTCTCCCATTTTTATTCATTGAAAATTTACGGGTTTTATTACAAACTCGCTGCACATGGCATGGCATTAAATCTTAAACTTAATTATCAAGTGTTAAGAACGTATCTCGCCTGCAGAGATTCAAGTAAATAACGAAAAAAGTCATAAAATTGTATAAATACGTATGTATATGTGTGTACATAAGTATCGAACATTATTTTGCGACGGTGTGCACATAGTATTTATACGTAACCTCGCTGTGTTGCTTTCTGCACAAGTGCTGACTAATGTTTTCTGCACTTGTAATGCATTCATAATGCACACCCTTCAACTAAAGCACCACCACGCTTAGTGTTTTTTCATCTGCACTTTGACCAACTATAAAAACACCGTTATGTGCTACCAATGCACACTTATATATATACCTATGTATATATGTATATAATTGGCGCGTACACCCTTTTTGGGTGTTTGGCCGAGCTCCTCCTCCTATTTGGGGTGTGCGTCTTGATGTTGTTCCACAAATGTTCCAATACACACTTAATGCTCTCAGAATTCGTACAGGTACAAGAAAAAAAATTTTGTTTACGTATTGATGTATATTTTGGCTGGTTGAAAGCACTCACTGGCGTTACTCCTAATAAAGTTGAAGAATTTTTTGTTTTAGTTTTATATCTGTATTCTTTTTATTGTGATTTTTCGATTGTTCGTTGCATTATTTATGTTGCGCTCTTGTTCATTTTGCGATTGCTGCTTCTGCTGTTGCGCTATGTTTTCATTTCAATGCATACGAGTATTATCATTTACTTATGTTTTTATTGTATTTGTTCTGTACTTCCTTATATACTTATATAGTATATATATATATACAGTATAATCTCGATAATTCGGACAATTAAATACCAGAGGTTGTCCGAAATATCGAATTTTCCGGATTATCGAGTGGGTAAAAAATTTAATAGAAATCAGTAGATCAGTAATTAAATGAAAAAACTTTTATGTAATCTTAAATTGATTAATATTCAATGAGTTATATGTACATATATTAGTTTTTATTCGGCCGTAAAATAATTCAATATATTCGTTTGCCGCAATTTTGTTTCATTTCTCTTTCTGAAGGCAATATTTCTGAGACTCACAAGTTTTAAAATGTCTCCGGATGAAAATTCCTGTTCCTCTGCATATTTAATACAACTATCAAATGCGACAATAGCTTGAGAGTGCGAAATTTTAGGATCTTGACTTTCATTTTCGTCAAGACTGCTGTTCTCGTTATCTTCTTCCTCAATCTCGTTGACATCGAAATCAGTGTCGTCATTCAACCACTCAGTAATCTCGTTATCATTATATACATCAGGGGATATTTCAACAAGAAGATCAATTATTTTAGTTGAGCTGCTGGGCCGTAGCATCGCAAGAGACAAATCATCATCTGAGTCCCATTCTTCGTCATAAAGAATTTTGTTAAAACATTTTCAGAGCACGCGTTCATCCACATTTTTCCAAGCATTAGACGATAAAAAAGCCACATCTTTTAATGTAAAGTTTTTTAAAGATTCCGGGAGATTGCTCGTTGGGCTGGACAAAAGTAGAGACAAAAAACTCTTCCGATAGTTTATCTTTAAAATTCGGATAGCATTTTGGTCCATTGGCTGTATAAGAGCCGTGCAGTTTGGTGGCAAAAACATAACATATATGTCCTTATCGACATCCGACAGTGATTGGGGATGGCAAGTTGCATTGTCTAGCAGTAAAATGGCTTTGGCTGGTAAATTCTTTTCCTTTAAGTAACGCTTTACTTCTTTAACGAATGAGTTTTCAAACCAATTTTTAAAGATTTACTCTGTCATCCAAGCATTTTTGGTATAGGAGTACCCAAGCGGAAGGTTTACTTTTTTAAATGCTCTGGGGTTTTTGGCTTTCCCTATCATGAACAATGGAAGTTTATGTTCTCCGGTGGCATTACAGCAAACTAGAAGTGTTACTCTTTCTTTTCCAATTTTGCGCCCGGGTGCGAATTTTTCATTATGCAACGCAAGGGTTTTTTCTGGAAGTTTTCTCCAAAACAAAGCAGTCTCATCTGCATTATAAACCTGATCATACGTAATGCCCATTTCTGCAATTTTCTTTCGCAATTTTTCAATAAAGGGTTGCACAGCAGTAGAATCATTGGAAAGTTTTTCGCCAGATATTTTTAAGAATTTAATTCCATATCGGGAGCGAAAATTATTGTACTAAACCAACCATTACTAGCCACAAATTCCACACTTTGTCCGTAAATTTGGGAACAGAATTGTTTGGCCTTTCTTTGATGATTTCCGAGGAAATCGGTGCATTGTTTCGTCTTGCGTTTACAAACCATTTATACAAGTGGTCTTCCATCTTTTCAAACTCCGCAGGTCGCATAGTTTTACGCTTTCCAAGGCCACATTATGTTCTAGCAATGTAACTGCAAAATATAATCAAAGGAGTGTAAACTCTTCTTACTAAATGTTTTCGTTTTTTACCTATCAATCTTTAATCCACTAGATTTTATGTCCGAAATTGTAGATTTACCTACATTGTATTGCGCAGCTAGCTGTCGAATTGACTGTCCTTCACTTAGTTTCTTAAGAACTTCTTTTTTCTGGTCTATCGTATGTTTTTTCTTAGCTGCTGGTGCCATAGTTAAATTTATACAGTCCACAGTTAAAGAAATTATGGAGTTAATGTTTGAAATTAGCTACTGAACTACACGTTACGCAAATATGCTTATGAATATGAACTAGGAGGCTGACGAGCACTTAAACGCACTATTCACGCAAAGTAGTTAGCAGGGGAGTCCCCTTTATAAAATAAAATAAAAAATAACGGAATTCCTTTTTATTTCAGCATATTCACTGGAAAATAAAGAAGTGTCCGAATTTTAGAGGTACATGAATACGTGGTGTCCGGATTACAGAGACTTCAATAGAAAACGTTTTGGTGTCCGGATTACCGCACTGTCCGAATTATCAAGTGTCCGAATTACCAAGATTAGACTGTATATATATGTATATATGGTATGTATATGTGTTATGTGTACGTATGCACACAGCATTTTTCCTTTGCTCCTTCTACTAACAAAATATGTTCACATGCGCCATAACTATGCTTTGGTATGCGATGTTATGTACGTACATATGTAAATCACTCATGCATGCAAGGTATTTGCTTACTCACCAATGCCATCAATCCCACTCTCCACGCTCGCCACTAACACGAATATTACCCCGATTAAATACGGACATTTTACCTCCTCGGCTGCAAATTCTGTGCTGCTGCTGCCATGTGCGCGCTTTCGTTTGCCTTCATGCTTTAGTGGTTTTGTGGCTGTTTACTTTTGTTATTTGGCTCTTGTCCATGGGTGTACAAATGTTTGTTGTTGTTTTTATTGTAAATGCTTACATAAGATACATACATATGTACAAACTAATTTTTACTTACTATGTATGTTTATATGAATTTGCTTGTGTATAGTTCAATAACCATTGTTACTCGAGTTGTAAGACTTTTTGGTGACCAACTAACAATATTTTCCTTTTGATTGATGTCATTCGTTCTAAAAACTCAAACGATGATGGATTATTTCAAAACGGACTTAGTACAAATGTTTGAAATATTTAATATGCCTGTATGTAGTTCATAAATTATAAATTACGCAAAAATTTTCTATATCGCCATGACTCGTATCTACTACTACAACTTTATACTATTTATACTCAAAAGAATAATGCTGACATCATTTCATGCAGCTTTGAGCTAAGAAAATTATTTAGTTATCTTTGAACAATAGTTCAAAACTGTTTAAACACTTTTAGGATCTTATTCGTCACAGTTTCACTTTGAGGTTTCCCATTGCCTGCTAAAAGGCGCTTATTATTGAGATAATTAATCTATAATTTTTATTATTTTTTCTTTTATTTTGAAGCTTTAAATTCTCAATCGTGATACCACTACAGAGATAAAGGGGAAACAGAAAAATGGGAATAGGTTAAGAAGATGAAAGATCGAACGATTGCATTAACGGTTTCATGCACAAATCCATTCGACTACAGCGACTGTATGCGATGTAGAGCGATTCGAAATGAGCTGGCTAAGCAGTGCACAGCGTTGCCGAAATTCTTTCAACTTAAGGGGCCCCGGTGCACATAGGGGTATATGAACAGTCTAAGGGGCCAAAAGTATTTTTTGGGTTTAACGTGTGCTAATGGATGTTTCTGAATAAAACCAACTAAAATAATGAACTTAAAACATTTATTGAATGAAATATAATATGAGAATGAAGAAAGATTTACAAGATCAAACATAAAAAAATATAAACAATTAAAAAAAGCATCCAATCAAATGGTATTATCTAGATTTTCTTCATCGCTACGTGAAGAAAATTCGAGGTTTGGATCGGCAGGCATGAGCATTTCCAATGTTTCTGGCAGAAATGATTGGGACTATCTTCTTTTTATTTGCCTCCTAGAGCCCATTAAGGGGTCCGAACTTAAAAGGAGGCGGTTAAAAATATCCCTGTTGCAATTTTCTCTAGTAAATTTTCGGGCAAAATCTAGCCGGTAAGAGCGGAAATGCTTATTTCGGGCTTCTGCAGCCTCTTCAGAGAGCTGACCAATTGGTAACAAAGCACTCTTTATTATGAAAGCTCCATGAATAAGTATTTTGTGCATTGTGGGTGTCATGGGATGCCACGGATAAAGATCCACATATAATCGAGCAGTTTCTGTTGCATAAATATCATATTTTTCAGGATTAATTTTATGACCACTAGAAATTGTTTCTAGAATAACTTTCAGTCTATATATTAATTCGTAGCTGATGCCTGTTATATCGGATGCTAATTGAGGATTGTCGAAAAATCTTGGGCTTGTGTTACCGTCATTGGTATTACCGAAATTCGCCTTTGGCATATCTATTAACAATCCCGTTTCTTGGCGAAACCTGTCCTCGATCTCTTGTTTTCTCTCTTTCTCGAGGCTTTTTTCAGTTTCTGTTTTTCTTGCTCTACATTTTTTTACTGGCAACTTATAAGCCAAATGGAGAATGCTCTCAAATATTCTTATCCTGGCATGTAGTACCGAAAGGCCAAATTGACTAGCCTCGAAATTAACATCTATTGTTTTATCCAAATTGTTGAAATCCTTTGAGGTTGTGCCGCAAATGTAGCAACGACTGGTTGATGTGGTTCCTGTGGCAGCATTACAGACCTTTCCGTCAACCATTGTCATTATAAATTCGTGTTTCACTGAATAATGTTTGCCACTCAAGTCAAATTCTGTTGCAACCAGACTGTTTATCTGATTATTGACGTGATTAATTTCTTGCTCCGTTACATCAGTAGTCTCTTTGATAAATTTAAATCTTATACGCCGACAAAATCGAGGAGAAGATGGTGTTGGATTTTCCCATATAGTCTTTTCCATGTTTTGGCCGCATACTAATTTTACAGGAACAAAGCAGCTTTGAAAAATGTTCGTACCTGAATCCGTATCATTTTCAATCTTTTGTTTGAACTGGGTCTGTTGGAACCCGTCGCAACCCCATTTACAAATTAATTTAAGGGTCTCACATTCTTGGACCTTCAATGTTGTTCATGAGGTCAAACAAGTATTTTCTAGTCACAATCCTCATTCCCGATGTTCCCATTGAACCTACAACAAATAAATATTTCGCTTAATCCCTTGTAATGGAAAAGACCTTTTTCATAAAATTTTGCCAACAACATTCAAAGTACTAAAATACCGTTTATCCGGACTTATCCGGATCAAATTCTTTGATGAATTGTCAAAATAAGGTACATACTAAACAATTACAATCGAATCTTAACCGGATCTATCTCGATAGTATTACTTATTGACTAACAAATATTATTTTAAGAAAAAAAAAGTAGTTTGAGAAGGTGTGTACTTATAGGGTTGAAAAGTTAACTTTAATACTTGAAAATTATAAAGATTCTAATTGATTTCATTCATTACTAACCTGATGCTTCAGAATCCATAACTCTTTACTCCACTGTTGAACACAAAAACATAAAATTTCACTTTTAAAGTTTGGGTTTTGCAAGAGTGCCGAGAACAGATAACGTACACGAGGTGATACGATCGAATTCCGACTGCCGTTATCGTATGTCAAATGCTTGTAGGGTGCGCGGGAGGGGCTTGATTTTGTTCTCGGAAGGTTCAGGTACCTCAGGAAGTCATTTTTGTAAATGTATTTATTGTTTTGTTAAATGGACTTTTGACCCCGTAGATCTTTCAAATACCTGTATGTGCGGTGGTCTAGAGCTCGAAAATTTAGAGTATTTTCACGAATTTTTTTTACAATAAAAAAAATTAAAAACAAATGATTTCTTTTTAATTTTAATAATTTTAAAAATGGCGCTGAAGTTAACCCTCCCGATAAATTGGACCTGCACGGTGTTGTCCATTTTGACTCTTCTATTTATCTGAAAGACGAAAACAAAAAAAAAATATAATAATTAATCGCTGTAACTATGTAACTATGTCCCGCTACTAGAATAAAAAAAATTGACAAAATGGCGCGGTTTTGAATTTGACACTATAAAAATCGGGTTTTTTCTCAGTCTTTCAATCAAAAAAATACGAAATAATTAAAATAATTATATGATTCTAGTACGAGTGATAGCCATTGATGTTGTGAACAACATTTAAAATTTCAGACGTTTCGGTTGAATATATATATTTTTTTATTTCGACAACACACGGCCGAAAAGAGTCGTTTCGAGATAAATAAGTTAAAGTTTGAGGTACAGGAGTGTGCGGGCTGCTCTCTACCTAGTTCATGTGCTGTAGAACTATAATATTTGGAATTTCCACATGACAATTTCACAGTATATTCTTAAGATTCAAGAAAACAAAAAATATTTTTTTTTTTGAAATTTCTAGACCACCAGGTCCTCTTAAACTGTAAATACAAGGACCTTTCCAATATTTTTTATTGTAAGCCGACCGGCACTGTCTAATATACATACATATATTACCACTTTAAAACATTGACTTCTCACTGCATTATATTTATTTATTGATAGACGCCTTTCCCACAATCAGCCATGCTTTCGTCGTCTCATTCAAGAATTTAACTTTGTATCCATTAAGTTATTTATAACAGCACATAACCTTTATGGTTGTGCGTGTGCCGGTTTTGTAAAATAACAATATTGCCGTAAAGAAAGGTAGTTTCCATTGAATCTGGTTGAGTGAGTTATCAAGATACCTGGAATGAGAGCGTGCATATGTATATGCGTATATGTATAAGTACATATGCACATACATACATGCTCCCCACGCCATTGAAAAAGGTATACTCGTATGAGTGGGTGGAGTGGTGACTTCTCTACAAAAGAAAAACTCTCATAAAATAATATTTTGTTCGTATGCATACATACAAATTTGTCAAAATGTGCTGCGAAAATTTCCCCATTTTTCTCCTACTTTTAGTATTTCAAAGTGAGCAATGAATGATTTTGTAGTGACCTGGTCTCGTGTTAAATTCACATTAAATTTAGGGCTTCCAACTGGCAGCCACTTCATATACATAAACAAACAGAAGGCACCCACGTGCCAAGTCAAAGTAAAATTGAATCAGGAGTTATATTTAGAAAAAATTTCGATGCTTAGCTACCCAGCAAAGACGTTTACTATTTTTATTTAGATGTGTGCGTAGAATAAATATGTTCTGTAAATATTCGTAAGTCTTAATGTTAAATGTTGGGATCTAATTTTCTCTCTTTGAACCGTTTGCTTCCGCAAAATCGTTTTTAATTTCTGTCTCAACTCAGGTCCGATTTCATTTTCTTGTTTCAAAACCATTAAAGGCAACCTCTCGACGTCATTTACCTATTGCAGTAAATATTCCATATTCCTCGTTTTTTTATTGTAATTAGGTTGCTCATTTCAAATACAAAGGTTCAAATACAACTTCAAATATTCTAGGGCAGTATTTTGCATTGATTCGCTGTATGTATTTGAATATGACTCGAAAATTTATAGGGATCCCATTATGAAACTGACAGGGAGTGCTGAGCACAATCACCCAAAAAATTTCAAGAAATCTAAAATAAATCCTAAAAAAATTAAAATAAATCATAAACAAAATAAAACATAAAGCATTAAACATAACGTAAAAATGTTTAAAAAACCGAAAGTGTATTTCACTTTAAAAAATTCTAAAATTCTATAATAAAAAATACAGCTTAACATAAAAATGTTTAAAAGAACCGTAGATATGTATTTCACTTTAATAAATTCTATACCAAAATAGTGAGATAGGTTTTTTATAAAACGCCACGCGCATATATCTGTAATATTTTCCGTACGATTTGATGACTTCCTAAAGTTGAAATGTTTAAAATTGTCTTAACTTTATACTTTCGAATATATTCGTAAGTTCAAACACTGTAAAACAACTTTTGGTTGTGTATTTGATAAATAAAATAAATAAATTTTCAACGAATAAATCTCAAAAATTTTCTGTTTGCTTCTTAACACTAACAAATAACACATTTTATAGAATAACAGATGACAATATCTAAAATACTTGGATTACTTAATATGGAATCGCTCAACTATAAAATGCAAGCGAAAAGATATTTGAAATCCCCAAAGTAAGCAACAGCGAACCCCATTTACGTTTTCATGCTGTGAATTGTGGCATGGCGGCCATGCGACCCTCTATCAATTGTTTGTGGTTATTCTTTTATTGTAACTTAGTGCCCATTTACACAGGGAAATATTTGGAAGGGAAACATTTTATTCGATGGAGAAGGACGGCCGCGGAAGAAAGAAGGGAATTTGTCTCGCTTTGCTCTTCTTATTCGTATTTCCGATCTTAAAGAAATTCGTTTTCTTCTTTTGTAGGAAAAAGTTCTGAGTTCTGTGTTGGTTTTCAATCAAACGGAAGATATCAACGATGACAAACATCCAAACGCTGCTTGGGAAATGCAGGATTATTTTTGTTAGGAAAGTAGGTATAATTTAAAAAAGTTATGGCACAGACCTATGTTGAATTCTAATTTTTCCCAGTACAAAAATGTATAAAAAAAAAACCAACACATTAATCTTTATTTAACCAGTTTGCATTATTCATTAAAATATTTGAGAAACGGTTGACGAACGTTCTCCGCTTTACATTTTAGCAGATTGTAGACTATATAAAGATTCTAAGTATTAAATGTCAAAATGTTGCCGAAAACAATTTTGCCCGTGTGAGCGCGAATAGAACATGAAAAGAGAATTTTCAGTGTTTCCCTTCCAGATGTCTCCGTGTGTAAATCGGCACTTAGAGTCGTGCAATGTGAGAACTCTCATACTCTGGCGTATTTTTATATTCCATGCCATTAAGTAATCGTGTTAGGCATAGAAAATTCACCTATTGCATTCAAAAATATAAAAAAATTACTCAAGGAGTTTTTTTTAAATCTAATATAATTTTATAAATCAAACGATAAAAGAAATTGAGCATTAAAATGTGGATGGTTTCGAGCGTTTTATTTTATGAGAAAAATCGGCAAGGTCACCTAATATTTGTCTATGCCTGTATTGCATTCCATATCGATCTTGAAAACTCAAAACTCCTTAACACACAACTTCCACAACTCTCACCTTTTTGTTGCGATACGATGCATGTTAACGAAAATTTTACTGCTATAGCCGAGAGTCTAACATTCCAGATTTGTAATAATTGTGCACAAATATCACAGGCCTCAGATTACAAATTTCATTTGATTCAGCGATTAAAGGCAGGCGATGGTTATCTTCGCTATCGCCTCTTACTCCGGACCTCAGAAGATTTTCTTTCCTCCCGCCTCATGCAATTTGCGTGTTTTGCTTTGCATCATCTTCCAATGCGGACAAGGCGCTTTCCGTGTGTACCTTAGGTGCAAGACCTGACAAATGCTGGGACACTGATACTCAAATCTCCGCTTTCACATTACGTGTCAATAAAGATTTTTCGTCGGAAAATAATATTTTTTGACCGGAAATTTTTTCATCTCGGCGTCTGTGCTAATAAACTACATTGGAATCGGAAAAACAGCACATGAACGTCCCAAAAGTTGCTCCCCGAGCTATCAATTATCAGCGCAGTGGTCCAAACACACTTCCAAAGCTCCGTAGGTCTCGTCAATTGTTTCTCTGAATTGTGTGATATTGTTAGGGATTCTTTTTATCTGAAATCTATATCTGACCTGGTCAAGAACACGCGTTTTCTTAATCTTATTGTAAAGTTATTTGAATAATTTGCATTCGTCTTTTAACTCTTTTACTTGTAGTTCTTTGATTTCTCCGACATAGCCCAAGATGCCGCCCACCAATTCACCGAATTTATAGTGAGTAAATTTGGCAGCTCCGGCCCATCAACACAGCAGACTATCACTACAGAGTTGCGGGAAGAGTTGCAGCGCCGTGCCAATGGCATTGCCAGCTATGCTCTGAATGAGGATGAGAATCTCTTGGCGTTCGCTATTGCAGCGCCGAGTATACAAACGGTTGTGGTCAAGTTCAGGGATGATGTAACGGTGAGTAAAAGAATTTCAATACCCACTTGAACTTCAGTTTAAACTTCATTTCTGCTGCAGATACCACCGCATCAGGCAAACAATAAAACATTTCTTGGTTCCTATTGGCGTGAGTTAGGTGTGGCGTGGAACAGCACCGAAGGCACACAGGAATGGGGCGCGCCATTTAGAGATTGCAATGTACTGAAAGGACGTTGGTTGTGGCCGTTTCGCATTACGTTTAGTGAAAATAAAATAAAGTGAGTTAAAGCAAAAGGAATTCTTGAATTTTCAGAGGGGCTTTTCAGAAATGTTAGTTAAAATGTTTGCATTCAATTTGTCGGTGTAAATGAAATCACAACTCGCTTAGGCTAGCGAATCGGATAGTGTCATCACATATTGAAAATACTTTAAACTAATAAATAGGCTTGCCGTAAAACCGTCTGTTTCTTCTCTCTTTAATGTAAAACATTTAAAATCGTATATTATATAATTTTTAGAATTGCTGCTGCCGCATTAATCGCTGCTGACGAAGATGTCTGCAATGATGGGTTGGAGGAAGTCTTCGGACGAAAACATGGGTAAATTTATCTTTTTTATCACAATCAATGATTTGAAAAAATTATTTCTGAAATCTAAGACACCCTTAACTAATTATATTAAAAGTACTTATATGCACTTATACGAAATTTTTTTCTATTTTTTTTCAACAGTTGCGATCGCAATACCACATTTTGTTTGCTTACCGAAAATAAACCGGCGGCAACGAGAGATGTCTACACCTGCATCTGTCGCGAATCTTTTTACTTGCCCAACTCAACTCTCCAAGGTTTTCGTGGTGACATTGTCGAAACATCTGAGGGATATAGCAATTATTCGTGTATACCCTGTCCGGATGGCTGTTCAACGTGTGATCAGTATGGCGTCTGTTTGTTGGGAGAACCACCCGAAATAGTGTCAGTGGAGAGCTTATTGAATGTATCTGTAGGATCGATTTTGGGCGCGTGTATGCTTTGCTGTATAGTATTGAGTGTGATTGTATTCCGGCAAAGGAAGTGTAAGGTAAGCAAATTTTGAGGGATGTTCATTAAAAACATACATAGAAGTAAAGTCGAGAGTAAAGAAGTAAAGAACCATATGAGAATAATATACGAATGTACTATAGCGTTATGCAGAAAGCTCAGGAGGAGGATAAAGATAGACATAATTATAAGAATAAGTAGAAGATAAGGACACAATTATAGGAATAAGAAGATATAAGTGTATGAAAAAAGAGTGAGAATAAAAATAAGAGTAAGAGTAAGAAGAATAACTTACCACCAAATAAACCGATTTTCAGAAAAAATTATCAAAACACTTAGATCATTTGACATGGAAACTCTTCAAGTCCCACGCTGCTTTAACAAATTTGGAAGTCACACGCTTAAATTTTTAACTTTATTGGAGTATTGTAACGGTCACCGTAGCGAAATAGGTTGATGCGTGACAACCATTCGGAAGTGCACTAGTTCGAAACCCCGGGCATGAGCTACCAATAGACCGAACACGTTTTTTCTAATAAGCGGTTGCCCCTTGGCAGACATTGAAAAACCTCCGAGCGTATTTTTGTTATGAAAAAGTTCTTCATAAAAACTGGTCTGCCGTTCGGAGGCGGCGTAAAACTATAGATTCCTTCATTCGTGGAAAGCATCGAGATGCGCACCTTAAAGAAGAAGAAGAAGAGAAGAGGTATAAGTGCTACATATGGCTAATGATTGAAAATTTAATATCACAGGATCTTTAAATTCCTGAAGGGATTGCAAATTACCTCCAGAGAAGCTGTACTGGGTTTTTAATAAGAGGCGTGATTTTGAAAAAGAAGATGCATTTTTTAATATTTAAAGGTATGATCTCAAGCTCCTAGAATATAATTCATCTAGTTCGGGTTGGAGTTTTTCATCATATCTTAATTATTCCTAATGACTGAATAAATCTTCAGATCGTCGGCTTATAATAGAAAGTTGGCAAACGAAAAACAAGATCCAATGTCATTTATAAACAGAATAAACAGCAATGAACAAAGAATAGGGTACCCTATGGTACGCCAGGAGTTGCGAAGAAAGGTTCACTTTAAACATCACCGAATGTGACAATGCGCCGCCTTCGATTCAAATACGATTTAAGGAAGGGAATGCTGAGATGCAATACTCACTAAAGCAGATTTGTAAGTGTAGAATGACCCGATACAAATCCGTGTTGATTCGGGCAAATTGATCTCTTAACTGAGCAATATATTGTGCTTTATCTTTGATGACGCATTCAAAGAGCTTAGATACAACATAAAAGCATAGATAGCTTCAAGATAGGTCTGGAATTAAATATATCACTCTTATTGCCGCTTTTGAATATAGGAGTTATAGAAACGAGTGTCCAAGCATCGGTGAATTTTCCAGAAAATAATGACTTATTGAAAATAAGAAGAGTTTAAGAGGATCGGCGCCAGTTTTTAGGTAAATTGATTGAATACTGTTTGAGTTACCACGCTCAGCATGAAGAGGTGTCTGGGAAAAACTGCCTCACGGAGAAATTATTTGTAACTGTTTTAATTTCCTTTTGTCAGAGCGGCCTTACCACTTAATATCGATTTAGTACCTAATATATATTGTAATTTAGTGCATATTATAGAGTTCTAAAACTAAACCAGAGTAAAGCGAAACATTCATTCAAATTAAATTTTTCAATTTTTATAGGCGATCGCCTCGGGTATGTGGACAGTGCTGGAAACAATTTTATTGGGAATTATATTACTTTATGCATCGGTAAGTTAGTTATCTGTAACACAATACTCGTAAATATTTTATCAATAATAAAAATAAATGAAATACTAATAACAGTCAACTTATTTATTGCATTTAACATTGCTCATAAATTCCATTGCGATATGGTTGATGTTATTCGTACAAACGTCGAGGTTAAGTTCACCGCTGCACTGGCACGCAAAGTTTACGTTTTTCACTTCCACTCTCTCCTTAATTGTCACTCCATCTTTATGGTACTTTCACTGACCAATAAAAGATTCCCATTGCCCATATTCACCTTCAATATATCTACATTTTTGCTAAACAATTCCAGAAGTGTGCGTTGTGGCATTTGGCACTCTAGACATGCTCATTATTTATTTACCTCAGTGTCCCATGAACGCATTTACTCACGCAATGCGAAAGTAAAAAAGCACGAAAAATAAATAAACTTAACTGCTTAGTTAGTCATCATTCCACGTGCACGTTTGTGATTTGATAGCCTTTGTCCATTGGTACATAATTGCTATGTGGAGATTAATGCGTCCCACCGAGAGCAAAAATGAGACAGGAGTGGCCTTGCGTAGAGTTGACTGAAGTTTTGCAAATTCACTTACGACATTTTTTTGCCTCATTGCGCTGCCTATCTTAACCTACATATGTTATACATATGTACATACATATGTACATATATAAGTACACTTACACTGGTCATTAAATGAACACCTCAGGTGTGCGTACCTTATGTTTAACATATAGGGCCGTTTTGCTTAACGCCTTTTTGCTAACTCGTACTTATGAAATTAAATTCCGAAAAAAAATATTTGAGAGAGAGTTAATAAATTTTCATACATTCTAAAAATTTAACATATCCACAATCTCATTTTACGCATAAGACACATGATACGGATGTTATTATTAAATTTGTTTTTCTTTTCCTAATTTTGCACCTTCTAAATTGTTTTAAGTTCCAGAAGCGCTTTCATAAAAGTTAAATTAGAGGTACCATACCATAATGCCATAAACTAAACCATAGTATTAACCATAACGATATTTACTGTCATGTATTATTGGTGTCATGCAGAAACTAAAAAAAAAAGATAACAGCATGAGCACTGACGCGGAAATTCGTAATTTATTCATTAAAATAGTGGCATTATACATATACCACAATGCGGCAAATCAACAATCAGCTGTTTAAGGTTACGGCGAAAAACCGAAATTCAATTGGTCTGTACGAGTACAGTTACGTCTATGCCTACGACAATATGGCATGTCACCTCTAATCGATTACAGAGTTGTCCATAGGTTTGTTCGATCAGCAGATTATATGGTTATGGTTATGGCACCTCAACTTTGAGCTTAACTCGCAAACTGATTGTCACTTCCCTCACCCTTGCTCCCTCGGCTCTCTCTAGGTTGCCGTCCACTTTTTTCCCGCCAGCACCGAACGCTGCTTACTAGAACCGTGGCTGCGCGAAGTCGGCTTCGTAACCTGCTACGGCGCCATCATACTAAAACTCTATCGTCATCTGATCGACTTCAGAACGCGCAAAGCACATCGCTGGGTACTGCGAGACATCGATCTACTCAAATATTTGGGCACCATGATATTTGCAGTCATCTGCTATATGGCCGCCTTCACTGCCGCAGCGCTGGATTTGATTCAAGTGTCACAGTTGGGTTCATTGCGTGAGCAACGTACCAACACTTGTCTGCCACTCAAATGGGAATATGTGACGCAAGTCAGCGAAGTTCTGATAATTTGCTTTGGACTGCATTTGGCCTTCGCCAGTCGTAATGCCAACACACAATTTAGAGTGAGTTTGCTCTGCAAGTATTTCAATATTGAAACAATTATACGGCATTTTTGATTTTTTTTTTTCAGGAAAGGCAATTTCTCGTTGCGACATTGGTCATTGAATTTCTTGTGTCGACAACTTTCTATGTACTGCGCTTCTTCTATCTGCCCGAAATGAGTCCCAGTGCTATTTTCCTAGCGCTTTTTCTACGTTCGCTATTGACCAACACCATGGCGTTGGGTTTGATATTTGTGCCAAAATTGTGGTATCAGCATAAGCAGGTGAGTCGTCAAGCAGAAGACGAAGTTGATGTTGAAGATGATGATGAGGAAGAAGATGAAGCAGAAATTGTATGTTAAGTTTTTTTAATAGTTTTGTTCAACATTAATTTAAGTTGAATTTATTTCAAAAATGCCAATAAAGTGGAAGCAAACAACAAAAACGAAAGAAAGCCTGAATACACTAAGAAAAAATATAAAAATTTAAAATTGAATTTAGAGTGACGTAAATTTCAAGAATTAGTGTTTTAAAATATTATATATTAGTTTCCATTAAAAGTTTGTTCTTGAAAGAAATACTAATCATAAAGACTTTTTTTGTTTACTTTTAAAATATTTAAATTTTTTAATAACTGATACTTGAAAAAATACAATAACAGATACGGAGATAGCAGTAAAAACTCTTTAATAGAGAACTTTTGATAATTACTTATTTTGTAAGTTGTGTGCAATTTTTGAAGTTACTAGTTTGTTCAGTCAGTTCAGTACAAATTAGATATGAAAAAATAAACGACATTTAGATGATTCTGAATGTTTTAAGGAAATATTTAGAAAAGAAAATTTATAAAAATTCTAAACTTAGAAATACTCATATGACACATTGGTTAACACATAGATGAATCCTAAACTTCTTCTGGAAAAAATGTACAATTAAACTCGTGCCAGTGGGGCACTTTATAGTTTTATCATAAAAAATTGTGAACTTCCAGAAAACTGAAAACGAAAATCCGAGGAGGAATTATTATTAAAATTAAGAATTTCTTTAAAGCTCAAAGTTTTTTATCAAAACGATTAGAATTTGGTTGTTTGGACGAATGAAATATTTTCTTATATAATTTATAGTTTTTGTAAAAGTGCATATGTTCAATTGGAGGCAGCTTAGATTTTTGATAAAACTGGCTTCGACTGTTAAATGTCTTCCATCCAGTAATAAGGTTTGATAATATTCCGGTATGAAAAAACATCATGTTGTGTAGAGCACTAATTAAGAGCTTAAATTGAACTTTCATTCCTCTTAAATTAAGAACTAAATTAAAGAAGTCCTACATTAATCTCAAAACTCTGTTAAATTATTAAACGATTTACGGCTGATATAAATTAAGCAGTCTTTTCAAATTTCATATTCATCCCCCAATATACCTATAAGCTTCAAGTTTTCGTCAAAGCCCTACAGTTCTTTTTCTATAGAGCAAAGCTTCATAGATCTTTAAGTGTAGGGTTATCTAATAACACCTCTATTTTGATATTAAAAAAATGCTATTTTTTAATATAAATGATCGGATGTTTATTTCATTATAAAGAGGAAGGTATGCCGTTAATAGTGGAAAATAACATCAGGCAAATGAGCACCACGACCACGCTTACAGGACAATATTCTTTTCATGAAATTTTCCATAACCGAATTGCAAAGTGGCTGCCCTATGTCCTCGATAGCCTCATGAATATCATCTTTGAGGTCTTAAATCGACCCTGGGCTGTTGGCGTAGACCTTCTCTTTCACGTGGCTCCAAAGAAAAAAGTCACAAGGTGTTAAATCATAAGATCTCGGTGGCCAATTGTGATCACCTCTTCGAGAGATAACACGGTCCGGAAACTTTTCCCGTAAAAGATCAATGGTTTCGTTGCTTGTGTGGCACGTAGCGCCGTCTTGTTAAAAATAAACGTTGTCCAGATCAATACCATCCAATTCCGGCCATAAAAAGTCGTTAATCATCTCTCTTGTTTAACACCTAACACCTGTTATTGGAAATCCCTTTATTATTATTAAACTTGAATTTGAACATGATTCATTTTGCGCTTTCATTTCAAATAGTACATATATGCCTAAAAATATTTTTTAGTTCAAAATTTTGTTTAATGATATAGAATAAAAATGAAAATTAATGAGCCATTGAGCTAGTGAGTCTCCCATAAAGTTGAAAAAATCGCTACTCAATTTTTTAAGAACAAATGTAAAAACGTGTCAATGGAACGGCTTTTGTTTCTTAAATGCTTTGTATTTTTAATGTAAAGGTTTCTGTTCAATTTTAGTTTAAGTTATGTAATGTAAAAAATATAAATATAAAACTTACTTATAAAATTAACTAATCCTGCAAAAAAGCGAAAAAAATGAAGTCGAGCTATGAAGTTGCTGCAAGTGTTCTGCGTGCGTTTGTTTTAGTTATTTTATAGTTTCAACTGCAACATCCGTTAATGCAAATTTAAATTTTTTATTTATAATTAAATACATTCCGGTAAATGGTTGGACTAATCAAAAAGTGCATGTTGCTGTATGTGGTCCTCTCATAGCTGTTGTACTTAGATATACCATACACACTTAGACAACTCCTTACTGAGTAGATAAATTTGCACTGAAAGCATGTTTAATATTAAATAAATTGAATAAATTGAAAATGAAAATAAAAAGACGGCCAACAATGAAAAGAAAACAGTCTTCCAGGCTGGAATATCATTTTCGAAAAATCAAAGTTTTCAATATTCAAGTATTCAAAAGTGAAGTAATAAGAGCAGTACGAAAAATTTGGCACTGGCTTATGGGAAGAGGGTGTTTCTTAGATTTTCTAAAAGGGGTAGAGAACAGAAATTTAAGAAACTGTTATCCTCTTTGCCACTTTTGCAAATATTCCCACAACTAAAAATAATTATTCTTCTTTATTTGCATGTTCGTTTTTGAATTACAATTTAAAGTTAAAAGTTTCTGAAAAATATTGTTTGTGATTTCGTTAAAAGCTTCTCTGTCTCTTGCCACATTCCAGAACTCTCTGATGTTTCCTATGCCTCTCCACATTACACAACCATGATACTTGTTTTCTTCCAATACTTCGTCTTCCTTCTATTTATTTAACCTTGAGGGATGAGTTGCAACATTTTGTTCTTGCGAGTTCGTAGAATAGGCCCTACGTAATATGTCTTCCTTCGCTTCACCGCTGTGAGAAGCTGCCTATTCCGGTTTATTCGGCGAAGGACTTCACTATTGAGAACGTGATCAGTCAATGAGACTTTCAACATTCGCCTATACATTCACATTTCACAGGCGACGATCCTGTTCATATCAGCCACTTTAAGGGTCCATATTTCATAGTCCATAATTTCATGACTGCAGAGAACTTTTTTATAGTTGCAGAATGCTGATCTTGTCACTTGTATTCGTGTCTTAATTTCTTCGGTGCAGTCCCAGTTCCCATTAATCGAACATCCAAGGTATCTGAATTTGAACACTCTTTCTATGAGTTAACCTAAGATAAGATTAAATTATTGTAAATATTTTTTCTACATACAGCCATGAAACTATAAGTAGGCTTAGTGACATTGATCTTGAGGCCGATTTTATCGCCAGTGCCTTGTTCGCAGCTTGACTATCGGAAAAAATATTAATATCTCCCTCGCTCCCGGGTTCCCTAAGCATTCTGCATGCCTGCATACTCTAGAATGCTGGGTAAGTGGATCACCGCTAGTATATGGAACAAACTTTCGCCTTCAGCTGTCCACTTTTTTTTTCAAATTGCACAGATTGTCTTAGGCATTTTTAGTATTTTATTCACAAATAAATTACATTCACAAATTTTACTATTTTTTCCTCAAAAGTACAAACGGAAAATTAAAAAAAAAACATAATTCTATTGTGAAGATAATAAAAAAATTGACCCCTAAATACAATATATATAATAAGTTGATGTTGTGTAAAAAATCTATGAAATTTCATTAAATTTTATTCAAAATGAAAGCTAATTAGTTTTACTCTCAAGTTGTCTTCAAATACCGTATGCACCCTGTATATGTACATTCAAATAACGTAAATTGAGTTTACGTTCTCTGGTACATTCATCCAAAGAAGCAACACACGAAACATCAAACGAATAAAGGAAACTTTGTAAAATATATTATAAGTCGGCCGAATGTCATAAAAGGAACAGGGATAACTGCCTTATTACGTCACCTTTAATATTCCGCCATGATTCTAAACTGTGTTATTCAGGGTTTAGTTTTTTTTTACAACTATGGCACGAAATCTTGACTTGATGTTTACGTTGATTCATTTATACATAAATTTTACTGTATTTTTCTGTTAAACTCCGATTAACAATCTAACCGCTGTAAAAGCTGATATTATCTTTTCATAATATTTTAAAATCATATCTTAAATCTCACTTATGCATGTTTATTGTATTACGGAACACTTTTCAATTTATTTTGCCGCTTCTTGCATCAAATATTTTTCCCTGGTCTTGACCCTTACTAACTGCATCCTTTTAAATAGATTTTCCTTCTTAAATCGTTTCAATTGCTCCAATGAAAATCGATTGCCTACCAAGAAAATTCCTCTAGGCAGCATAGTAAGCCAAACGAAAAAATATGTGTCTTTGAATGTCAATCCTTGCGGAACCTAAGAACCTATTGCATACATACATATTTCTCAATGACCTTAGTATATTAACATAATATTATATTATACTATAAAAGTAGCGCTCAGAACAACTATTAAATCTGCTCACTCTCTCTAAATCTTTTCTGAAGCATATACGAAGAAACTCATATTGAAAAAATAAATATTTGTGTACATATTTATTTCTTTCTTTTTTTATAAGTTTTCAAGAATAAATTAATAAAATAATTATGTTTATTGTATTCCGTTTTAATTTCTTAAATTCAAAAATTCTTTACATCCCTATATAGTACAAATTTTAATATTTTTCGCATTTACACTGGCACCGTTATTCATCAAAACTTAAATACTAAACTTCAATATAATTTACGGACTTGAATTTCCATACAATATCGTTTTATAAAACATTTTTTTATTTATTTTGGCTTTTATAAATTTTAGCGGTAAAAACAAAGCCTTTCAAGTTCAAGTATCTTTTTAGAAAGCAGTTTTGTTTTGACAGCTGTCACAGTTCGATGGCATTTCTTTTGACAGATGTTAAGTAGAAAATCTACAATTTACCAATATTAATTGGAGATTCGAATGCAAATAGTTGAAATAGTTTACGAAAATAGTGTTTCTGTGACAATTTATAGTTCCATAAAAATTTAATATTTTTGGTTATTATGATCATACACAGATCAAGTTGTAAAACAGTTAATCGAAAAATTTTAGTCGGCTAGCTCAGTAAAGAATAAAATAATTGTTGTTGCTGTTGTAACAGCATGAATATTCTCTATAATTGTTTGGAGAATACTACTGAAGTGACAGTCCCTGGCGGAATGTTTATAATCCAATGGTGGCAAATCGACATTTTGCTTCGAAAATGTGGTTGGAATGCGCTTACCATTTTAGATTGCAATATCGAGAAATATTAAGCACAGATTGTCAAGTATTTTTTTGCCAGTTTTATTGCAAACGAAATTAACGGGAATAATAATCTGCCATAATATCTCAGAATTTCATATAAAATGATAAATGTCAAGTTAGTTTGGTATAAAAACATAAGCAGTTTCTGATATAAATATCTTCCATAGCCTGTCAGAAAAATACTTTTTTTTAAAGAAAACTATGTATGTATGCACTATCCTCTCCCAATAAATAATTTGTAATGGTATACGACGACCTCCAAATGTTTATTCAGTTGATGAATTTTTCCTGTAGTTGGTCAATTTTAGATCTCGACGCTAAGCCTACTCCTGACTTTATTGGCGCGAGAAAAAACGTAAGCTTTGCAAGATAATATCTGGTGCGAAATTAATTTTGGAGTTAGAGTCCCATTTATGTCAAATTTCATCGAAAATTTCTCCAAAAGAATTGTCATCCGTAAGCATACAGACGGCGGATATTTGGAAAAAAATAACTTACCGTTCTCAAATTATAGATCCTCTACTACGTATGTATGTCAAAGAACAGGTTCCCATCCAAAATATGTGTTTAATATGAATTTAAAAAATAAGCTCGAGATTGAAAGGTTTTGCATTTCCTTAAGATAAATATTTTCTTTATTATTTACTCATTCCAATTAACTCGAGAACCGATTCACTCCTTGTAGCATTTAATTGCTGAACACGAATGGGTAAATTATCGATAAACTGATAAATATAAAAATCCCAAATCAACTTGACATACTAGACAAAAAAGTTGTATAATAGGGAGAGATGTATGAAGCGATACAGAGCATTTTTCAGGATGATGTTTTCATTTGTCTATTAAAAGGTTAAACATAAATTCAGCATTCGTGACTTTGACTACACTAACTTTTCAATGGCAAGCATCGGTGGCTGGCTAGCTGTCGAGTCGTATCTTATGATTGCTGAATAAAATTATATTGTAACAATTATTAATTACAAAATTCATTATTTTTGGGGAAAGCTTTTGCGTAAATGGTTTAAAACCGTTTTATTGTCGATTTTTAGCTCCTGGGCGATGCTGCGACTACTAACATTCCGCTCAACTTCGAATATTTCTCTGAATTTATCGACATTATCGACATTTTCTTCAACATCAAAAATTCCTGAACGGAATCGATGAAGTTAAAATTGCACGTAATTAGCTGCTGCAGTATCGGCACCATGAACACCATTCGTAATGGTACCGAATTTTCTCTTTATTGACTTCCATTGTTAACACCCTGTAACTCACAACTGAATGGAATAAACAAAAAGCAGCAAAAGAATTTGTTTAGTGTGAAATATCACTTTGCCAACGAACTTGTTGAATCGATACTTTACGAGATATCAATCACTACAGCCATCTACCGATGATGGATTTCTTTCCCGAAAACTAATTCCTAAAAAGCTCAGTTTTTAAGTGATATAAATTTGCAGTTTTTTGTAAATTTCTGTAAATAGACGACTCCCTCTGCATTCCACAATTCACAGTTAATAAGAGTTGCAGTTCTATTGTCTCAGAGATCAAAAAGTTCAGGGAATATATTCAGAAAATTCTAAGCAGAAGTGTAATACCATCTCAATTTTCAGATTTTTCTGGTAATAATTTTTCGTGATTTCTAGCTTGAAATTCTTTCTCAAAGAAAACACTTTGTACTTCACAACAGTAAGGTGAAAAGTGGTTTTCTGTCAAGCCGCTGTTCATACTTTTTCTTCGCAATATGGTACAGGGGCGCGAAATATTGTACAATATTCATATGTATAATCCGTGGGCAAAAACAAATAGGGAAGCACGAAAACGAAGATTTAGTAGAACCAAAGACAAACTATTCCTGACAAAGCGTTTCAATAAAATAAAAATTTGGAGACCGACACTCTCTGCGATAACAAGACAACAAAAGAATCGTGCAATGTTCTCAAAAAGCTCCTTCGTTCCAAGTCCTCCTTGTGGTTAGCTAAAACAGCCGCAGTCAATTTTGCGTGTGGGGCCATTTTCAATTAATTATTTATGTCATTTACGAAAAGTCACAAGTAGCTCGAAAAAGTCACAAGTAGCAACAAAAAACAACAACAACGGGCATTCAAAGAAGTATACTTACCTAAAAGCAAAATTTTATATTTATTATACTGTTCATTTATTTTATTGTTTAATTTATTTTAATTTTGTTATGTATTTTTTCGTTTTCATTTTTGCGCCAACGATCCAACACTATATCTTAACTGCTTTTATACCAACTATAACTGTATACCAAACACGCGATCTTTCTCATCCAGCACAAACTTTCTAAAACAAAAACAAAAACTGATCTCTCAACAATGTCCTGATTATAAGTTGTAAGAAATCACCTACTTACCCCCCTTCATTACGTACCTAGTTCAATTTCATTGCTCATTTTATACTACTTTTGTAACTCTAACGGTGTTTTTCGTTTCATTAGTTTTATTACTTTTTTTAATCCATTCTTACTACATACAATAATCTCATTTAAGAGGCCCACACACGACACCAGCATGCTAGCGTCATCAAGCTCGGTGTACATACCGCACCAGCATGCGTTTACTATATTCAGTAGGCGGGGGAGATCGTTAAGAATAAAGACAAACGCGGCAATTCATATTTCTATTGTCCAGATATTGTCGTAAAAAGAAAACTAACAAAGGTAGATAGAAAAAAGCGAAATTTAATGCAGAGCGATGTTTAGCATGTGCTTCTTCAATGAACTAAATCCAGCATGCTGAAGTGGTGTATGGGCTCTTTTATTTTTACAGCATTGTTTAAACCAATTTTTTTACTCTTCTCTGAAACACTACCTCTAACGATCTATCCTTCCATTTAGTAACATAATTTTTCAATTTCACTTCATTTCTTAATTTCATTTAACTCTCCGTTAGTCATACATACGGTCTTCGTGTGTATTTTTATATTTTTTATTGTTGTTATTGTCCTTGTTACTTTTTTCGTTACCTTCCTCGTGTGTTTTGGCGGTATTTGTTGCAAATTCATAGCTTGCAGGTCCCCTTGCCCATGAATCTATCAATACGTTTACCTGTGGATGCTTTCAAGGTCAATGATCCCCAACGCCTTGGCGGTGGTTATGCTGGTCTATGTTTGGGTGATCCCGATATTGGTGAACTAACTATTGCCGAAATGAGCCCAGAGGATATACGTGCTGAACTCAAAAGGTATGTAAGAATTTGTTGAACAAAATTGTTCAAATCTTAAATGCCTACTTTTAAATATTGCAGACTGTATACACAACTCGAAATTTTAAAGAATAAAACCTTACGTCAAGACAATCCGCATATAAGTAAGCGACGTGGTGGGCGGAAAGCTGGGCATCGTCGATTTTCGTTACAAGTAAGTTATCAAACATATTAAATATAGAAATATTAAGCTATACCATAAGCACATACCTACAAATAGTTTGAGTGGAACAATTGTATACATTTCCAAGTATCCTCTTGTGTACAATTTTCTAACAAATATCCTACAAAATAAGTATTATGTCCCAAAAATATGTGTATGTATATACAACTGCCCAAGAATATGTACTTGTATGTATATCCATATGACCAAAGAACTGTTCGAAATAAACTTCGTAGGATTAACATACTTTGCAAAACTATTTCCATTAAATTCATAAAATTATGTATTACATTTATTATACTATACTTCGAATAATCCATACCATCAATTTTTCTAAGTTACAATCAACAAATTACGGATATATGTACATACATATATAGTTTTATTTCATTCAAATAGTTATAATTGAGTTGTTACTAAATACACTTCGCTATATACTTATATATAGATACAAATTCATAGTGCATACATAAATTATTATCCCTTGAAAAAAAATCATAAAAACCTATTTTTGTAAACTATTTGTATACAATTCTACATGTGTTCATCATTAATTTATCGTTAACGTTTTCGTTACTAATTTCGTTACATCGTAGAAGAAAGGAAGCAAAGATAAGGTAAGAACCGAGCTAACAACGTAAAATTCCCCCCTCTTATGTATGTAGATAATAAACCTAAATAAAATCCTATTATATCCCAGTACATATTAACTAATTGAAGTGAAATCGTGCTGTCCTACACCAAACCCTCTTCTTTTCCTTTTCTTTCAAAATCTAATTGTAAATGCATTCAATGTATGTTCGTGAGAACCCTGTTTATTCAATACTGTAATGTAATTCAATAAGTTTTCTAAGTTGTTGTGTGCTGTGTGTTAGTGCCCATTTACACAGGGAAACATTTGGAAGGGAAGCATTTTGTTCCAGGGTGAAGGACGGCCGCGGAAGAGAGAAGCGAATTTGTCTCCTGGCGACACGCTTTGCTCTTCTTATTCGTATTTCCAATCTTAAAGCAATTTTTGACAGTTGCTTCATTTGTTTTCTTCTTTTGTGGGAGAAAATTCTGAGTTATGTGTTGGTTTTCAATCAAACGGAAGATAACAACGATGACAAACATCTGAACGCTCTTTGAGAAAGGAACGATTATTTTTGCTAGTAATTAGGTATGTTTTAAAATAGTTATGTTGAATTCTAATTTTTACCCTCATTTCTTGATACTCAAGTTAAATTTAAGCTAATTATAAATGCAATACGGCCGCTCTAGACGAATGAGTTTGTGTGTGACTCGCACTAGTTTACCAGGTTTTCGAAACCTATTTTGGGCATCAAACAGTATATCATAAGAAATGCTCTAATAAAGATCACCATTCATTAAGCAACGGCTTAATGCCATCAACAAACCCATTGTTTCCATTTTAAACAGAATCTGATTTACACAGACATATAATAGGCATATCGACCCTTTAAACTGGCTAAATGGAATGCGTTTAAGCAGAATAGGACATAAAAACTCACGCACCAACAGATGGTACCCAACAATGATGCCCGTTTTGCGGTAATAACCCATCAACTAACCATCTTTTGAACGATTGTCGCACCTTAGAAAGTATCAGGAAGAAACACTTCGGATCCAATAAACCTTCTGGTTTACTAGCTACTGCGTCTGTCACCAATATAATTGTTTTTAATAATTTTTACAAGATTGTTACTTAACTACCGTGATTTAATATAATTTACCAATAATAACACAGACTCCTTTAGCAAATTATCGAGTGGCAGACCCTGTCCTCCTATTACCTTTAATATCATACGGCATAAAACGGCATTTGTAGAAAAAAATAAATGGAGGCAGACATCACAAATTGGAGGAGAAGCTCGAGCAAACCTCAACCAAGGTATATGTGATTTCGTTATCCGACGTCTCCGCTGAGTTCTTTGCGGCTAAGCCGTTTAGTTACAGTTTTAGTATTTCTTCTAGTACTCCTGTGGGAATGGCGCTTCGTCACTCAGTTATATATAATATAAACCTGCGAGGCTCTGAACTCCCTTCAGCTTCAACTCGCAAAGGTATCTAAATGAAAGAATTTCAATCTTTGCAACTAACTTCTTCTCGAAACATACTTTGATATCTCCTAAAGGGGATTTATATACATATGTATGTATATGAAAAAGAAATACAGGATGACCGTGAGAGTTGGCCTAGATGTTTACGGGCATTATTCCTTAGGTAATTTCTGACTAATTTTGTTAAATAACATGATGTAAAAAACTTAACAATTTTCAAGAAATTCGATTTGAAAAAAAAATATTTTCTTCACGTAAAAGGTCAATTAATAAAAATCATCAATAAAATTTGTGCTAAGCCGTGGCAGTTGAAAATGACTGCTTGATGATCATTAAAAACAACTATTTGTGTGGGAATTATTCTGCAAATTATTTTAAAAACTAAAATGTATTGTTAACTAAAATACCTAAAGTATCTAGGTCGGTTTTACCGGCAACCCTGGATATACCCGCCTATACCACAATACCTGCAGTTGCTCTAATATTCCAGCAAAACAAAACTTTGAATCATAACTTAATTTCTTTCATTTGGCTAGTACTTATTGACGAAGTTCTAACCCGTTTAAACAGGGGTTGGGTAACTGTGGTAGCATATGCTTGGTCGTATTGGTTTCAGAGACCTTCTCCTCAGTCATGGCTGAAGTTTTGTAAGGAGCATTGGTTGTACTCAGTCGATGGGCTACCAATTGTGGTCGTAGAGTCAACCCTGATAAAACGTAGTTCATGTTATTCATCAGAAAATGCAAACCTTCACATTTAGACTTCCTAGATTATACAACCAGTTTCTTACACTCTCGCCGGAAGTCAAGTTTCTTGGTGTAATACCCTAAGCTCCTTTGGAAGCTGTACATCGAAAATCGAGTTAAGAAGGTCAGTATAGCTTTCTCCTCTAAATTTATGTTCGGCAAAAAATGGGGTCTCAAGCCACGTGTCACACTCTGGATGCACAGTTTAGTGGTTCTACTAATTTTGACACATGGTTGCCTAGTTTGGTGGGTAGTTCTTCGAAAGGGCTATAACACCACTTAATCAGAGAGGACAAAGAATTGCATGTATTGGCATCACTGGGGCGTGTAGAACATGCACATTGCCGCCCTTAACGCCAACTTAACTTAATTAAATTTTCGAAATATTGGATTTATATAAATCGAATGTATCTACAGATTGAAGATTCGACACTATTTGTGTTTACTACGTGGTATTTAAGTTACCAAAGTATTTTACATAAAATTATCTTGTAGAGATGGTGTTTTGCTAAGGTAAAAAAATCAGAAATTTGTCTTAATGAAGAAAACAATTTTGTTGACAGATTATATTTCTTTTTATTATTTCACTGTTTAAAACAAACTAATTATATGGATCAAAATATTCAGTTCTGATTGCACACTTTTTACTGATTAGGAAACTTTTCGATGACAGTTGACATCTAGAGCTACAATCCGATCGAAGTATAACCCAACCCGACATTAAATTTTAGTAGTTTACCACTTAGCCACAGCACACTTTCTTATCTGCCTTCCTTCGATACTTTTCTCTTTGTAATTTTTCTAAACCTTACCACTTGTGTACATACATATGTATATTAAAAGTCCCTTTTCCGATAGGTCCTGTTCCAAAATATAAGCAACATTTGTGTACGTACATATATTTTTATTGTTGAGTGTAAACAATTTTTGCTACATTTGAACATACAAACATACGTTACATAACAATAGTTTTTGTTTTCAGGGTAATAGTTTGCTTTCAGGGTAAAAATCGCACGTAAATGCATGCACTCGTTGTTGATATTTATGTTATAGATTTTTTATACACATACATACATATATAATGCATATTTGCATTTGTACAAAATTTTATTTCTTTCAAAATAGCAAATGCATACCAACACAGTACTAGAAAGACTAATACATAGATGTTCATACCTAATGCATATTTCCTTTATTCGGAAGCAAAAAATGTTTATAAATATAAATAATTTTACTTTTCGCTTATGTTTTTTGCATCTCACAGGCTTTAAGTGCCAAACATCGTAGCAACAAACACCATCAGGATATTGAAATCACCGAAGCCGAACCCTCACGCACACCCGAGGACTCAGTATGCAGTGTTGAAGGGCCAACGGATGCGGAGATATCAGGCATTTCCCATTCGATGTTATCACATTCGGCCATTTCACATTCCATCGTTTCGCATTCGAAGTGAAATACCAAGGGGATGACTTGGGTGTAAAATAAAAGGGTAGAAGGAAATGAGCAAACCGAAATGCAATCGAAAGAACGAAGAATAATAAAATCATATACAACTACAAGGTTGTGGAAAGCAGCAGAAAAATTACAGTAAATTAAATTAAAATAAAAGGGGGTTAAGTGTAAATGCATAAGAAACCAGTTGAAAGATTGAAAAAGAAACAAAACCAGATATTGTTAAAATTATAAAAGAATAAAAGGTAAGCGGATATAAAAAATATATTCAATTGTAAATACATACATACATATAGTTATAGTATATAAAAAAACAGCTAGGAACTTTGGTACGATTTTTGCTTCAAATCCGATTTGATATTAAATGGCAAGAGCTAATCAATTTCCAAATTATTTTATAAGATTTTTGTACGAGCTTTATAAGAATCATTTACTTGTTTCTTTTTTTCATTTTCTTTTTAATCATATAATTTTGCAAATTTAGTTGAAGAAAAATATTTGTATTTTAAAATGTTTCTTGATTAGATTTAGTTTGCTTACTGCTTTAGATATCTACTCTCAAAAAAGGCCATTGAAAACTATAACAGTTCGAAAACCAAGGCGCTGTACCGATAACAAATTAAAAATTCCAAAATATTTTATAGAAAATGAAGCCAAGGGTGCGCTGAGAAAACATTGCAATGACTTCTTCTCTTGATTCTGTAGAATAGTAAATCTTAGAGCTTATAATAAGTCTAAGCCCAAAAATTAAACTCGGGTGCTGAACTACAAAATCGCTGCGAGCAATACTCCAGAGTCTTCCCGTATGAGTGTAGTAATTTCTGTTTTTATTCTTTTAAATGTCTATCTATTAAAAATTGAAACCTTGCCATTGCCTGCCATGAGGCGACCGCTATTAGAAAAAAATTTTTTCATTGTGGTGTTTCACGGAGATTCGGAATTCCGTATGGTAGTCACGCACCAACCCATTCGGTTACGGCGACCGCCAAAAACCTATTGCTCTCCTCTTAAATTGCAATCAGCTCTAACATGAAAACCTCTGCATGGGCCACCAACCCTCACTTACACATGGCATTTTCACCCTTTGTTTTAAAACATTAGATTATAAAAATATATGAGTTTCAAAATTATCAACAATTGCCTTTTACTTTGAAGAGTGCAACAAAAGTTCGCGGTATTTGAAGTGCGGCTTTGTGAGTTAACGGGATTAAATTAGCTATACTCAAAGTTAAAAAAAAGTTAAGCAGAAATAGTGATAGAAAAAGATATTTTGTTTGATTGTGTATAAAAAAGGAGATAGATATTAGCGAAAAAAATCGATAGTTACTGGAATGGTAAGATCCGTCGGTAAATCGCGAAAATTATTGGCTGCTTAGTACTCATCAATCCAAAGTGTGGTTAAGAACTTCAAACAAACAAAATCCCACGAATCCAAGCCTCGTTCCGGACGCCCATCAAAACTTTCGGAGAGAAATGTGCAAAGTAATCAACCTTGTGGGGAATAATCCAGGACTAACAGCAAGTCAAATTGCGAAGAACATAGAAGATAAGTGCCGTAAGCAGATATGTCCGGATACAGTCCGAAAAATTCTTAAAAAGGTTGGATTTCGCCTCCAATTTTCGATGAAGGGTAAATAAACCGGGTCTGGGTGGAAGATTTATTTTCCAACACAATGACCCGAAGCACACAGCAGAGATTATTAACATATTACCACAATCACCAGACCTAAACCCCATAGAGCGCTTATGGGACATACTCGAGAAGTCCGCTTGTTGCTTGTAATAGCAAAGAAGAGTTAAGAGATGTTCTTAAGGGAGAATGGGAAGCAATAAGTCCAGAAATAACTGAAAAATTAGTTAGGTCAATGAAAAATCGCCTTCTGAAGGTCATAAGAAGACATGGCTACCCGACTAGCTATTGAATTCCTGAATTTCTATAATATTATTGCTTTTCCTTTCATGATTCTTGAAGTGAACGTAGAGTTTTTCTGTTCAGTTAGATTGTCTTTTTCTTTAATGTGAGCTTATTTTGAATTTAATTAAGTTATTGATGCTGAATTTTGTGTAAGAGTTATTTCTTAATAAACTAAATAAAAAACTGTAAAAATATTGATTGAATAATATAGGGTTTTTAATTTTCCACACTGCAAAGGAAATAGAGATGGGTGAACGCAGACTTTTTCTGCTAAGTGTACGTATATAAATCTATGAAGTATTCGAAGTTCAGTTAGAAAAAGTTAAACAAATCCAAGTATCTTTTGCGAGTGATGAAATTCGGGTTACCAAAAATGAGTGTCACAATTTATCATTTAGTTAAAATATACAGAGAGCTCGCAAATTGTCTACCTATTAATGGAAAAATCAGAAATTCTGCTAGTTTCATAGTCTGAAAATTCTGATTAAAACATTTTAAATTTTGTTTAAAATAATGAATTTAGGAATTCTGTTTTTGAGAATATTCACTTAATAACACATATACGGGATATTGATTTGAATTTTGTATTTCTGATATGGTCGCAGCTCTTATCGCAGCTCCAACACAACCTATCCTAACAGTGGTTTAATCAATTTAAGCGGACTAGTACGATCAACATGCATACATACAAAGATGCAAGAGTCTTACCGAAAACAATAGAAGTACCACTTTCTGAACTATGTATGTATTAGGAATGAATAACTGCCGCAATATCGTAGGAAAGAGCTAAACTGGCGAATGTTTTTGTTCCATTTCCACTATGCGTAGAGGGAAAAATTAGTTTAGCGAGAGTGCATGCCATTTTCTAGTGGCTCCCCTCTGATGCAACAAATTCCTTCTGAATATACTGTCCACAACACTTAAAGCGGCCGCCCTAGCCGAATGGATTGGTGCGTGACTACCATTCGGAATTCACAGAGAGAACGTAGGTTCGAATCTCGGTGAAAACACCACCCCTCGGTAGGCAATGGGAAACCTCCAAGTGTATTTCTTCCATGAAAAAGCTCCTCATAAAAAATATCTGCTGCTCGGAGTCGGCTTGAAAATGTAGGTCCCTCCATTTTGTAGGAGGAGGAGCTCGGCCAAACACCCAGAAAGGGTGTATGCGCCAATTATTCATATACATATATAGTGTTATTCAATAGGTGCGCTTCAACTTTTTTCCGATAGGGAGGGCGAACGACGCAATATTTTTTATTTTTCGCTTGTCATTTGTCAACTTCATTAGTATACATTTCATCATGGAACGTTACACACTTGAGCAATGATTGCAAATCGTGCAAATTTTTTATGAAAATAAACGTTCTGTTGCTGCTACTTTAAGAGCATTACGGCCATTTTACGGTCCATTTAACAAGCCTTCCCGTTTTGGGGTTGTGTGAAGTCATTGGTCTACAGTAACAAGCCGGCGACGATTTGTGAGCTCAGAGCCAATATTGAACGCGAAATTGCTGGAATTTCGGCCGATTTATGCAAAAGAGTGGTCGAAAATTGGGTTCAACGATTGGACTTCGTAAAATGTATATGTATGTTCAAACTCGATAATAAAAAAAAAATTAGTTAAAAAAGTCAAACCGTTTGTGTTTTATTCAAAAAAGTTCAAAAGTTGAAGCGCTCTTACTGAAAAACCCTATATATATAACACTTAAAGCGGGGACAAAACTCTACAGAGAATTAATTAGATAGATCTATTCAAGCAATGAATCCATAGAAATATATGGCAGTATAAAGCGGTACTTCTTTAACTTCTAGAACTGAATCCTATTCAAATCGTGATGGTCTACAATTCAATTATTTTATTATTATTTTATGACTCTAAATGTAAAATTTAATTCTGTTTCAAGTTTTCAATTAGTGAGTAAAATCGTAATAATTATTTATGAAGGTGAAATCAATATTGTCATTAAAAAGTATTATAAGAGATATTTCAATGAATGTAAAGTGAAGTAAAAAGAAAAATGTATTTGGTATATGATAAAAACCATAAAATAAAATAAAATAAAATAGAATAAGCACAATATAAATTATTTATAAAGAGCAAAGCCCACCTCTGTATGAAACAATGAAGATATTTACTTTAGAATTGTGCTGAATTCAAAGTTGCAACGTTTTTGCAAATTGTTATAGTAATGCAAGCACTTTTTAAAATTTCAACATAAAATGCCCAAATAAAAAGCTCCAGATAGCAAAAAATAATCGAAATATTGTTGAAATAAAATATGTGTATGTATATGTGTAAATGCAGTAGGAAAATATAATACCAATTGACAAATAAATTTCTAAACGAAATATTTCTATTAACTATCAAAGAGCAGTACAATTTCTCCTTACTTCCAAAACTAAGCACTTAAAGTAGACTACACAAAGTACACTACGCAATAGATACAAGAAAGAACGAAGTAAACGTTCATGGATGTACATATATATGTATGTATTGCATGGTATATTTTCTAGCTGCATGACGAAATAGCTGCAAGCAATTTCTTTGAAAATTTGGTAACTGAATTGCTTTACTTCTGTTCCTTAGCGCTGCGTCAGCGTGATTGTACGTACTGTAGTTACTAATACTCGTTCACTTATAGATAGTTTGCCTTTCCCGTTCATCACTCGCAAAGTTCCACTACATATTATTACTTAAACATATACAAAATTGCTGTAAATGCTTTACTTGTTAATAAATATTAAATAATTATTAAAAGCAATTGTGTGAGTGATGTCCTTGGTAATAGCTATTGGTAATACTATGAGGCAATACAAACGAACATAAATAATATTGTTCATTTAGCTTAACTCATGTCAAAAGGCAAAAGTACTTAAATCAGTTGTAAAATTGGAGCTTATAGTATTAATAGGTACGAACTACTACATAAATATGAATGCTACAAGTAAATTAATGTGTGAATCTATGCAAAATTATTGAGGTTTTATTTTATATCGGTAAATAAAAATAACGGTAAACAATTCATAAATACACACATCAGTTGTTGCTTAATTTTAGTAGTAGGAAAATTAACAAATTTAGGTAATAAATAAATAATATGAAAATTATGTGTAAAGAAAACTTCAAAACATATTCTGTCTGAAACCTTAAATTTAGGCTAATTCCTCTTCAATCTGCTACTGCTCCCAAAACGGTTTGGTATTCAAAAGATTATCCTATATTTTTAACTATTTATAAGCACATACTTCTCAAACTGTGCAATGGTACTTGTTAAGCCGCCTTAATACTGGTCAAGTTTTGTCAACTGGAATCTTCTTCTTACTTGGCGCGATAACCGGTTACGCGATTTTGGCCGAGTTTAACAAAGCGCGTCAGTCGTTTCTTTCTCGTGTTAGGAAGCCTTCCTCTTCCTCTGCTACCACCAGCTGGTACCGCATCAAATTCGTTCAGAGCCGGAGCGTTTGTCTCTATTCGGACGACATGGCCCAGCCAACGTAGCCGCTGGATCTTTATTCGCTGCGTTAAGTCTATGTCGTCCTAAAGCTCATACAGTTCATCGTTCCACCGCCTGCGATATTCGCCGTTGCCAACGTGTAAAGGTCCAAAAATCTTGTGCAGAATCTTTCTCTCAAAAATTTTCAAATACTCTGATTAGGCAGCAAATTTGAACAATCCTAGAACTAAATAGTTTGCAGAATTGATTAGATCACAATCAGCTAACATCATTGTACATCACATACTCGTACATTAAAAAAAAGCATGATTTTCAGCGCAGAGTGGAAGCTTCAATTAATTACAACACATTTTTATACTCGTACGTATATAAATATATGTTTTATGCAATATTTTCCTGTAGTTCCTAGGTGGAACATATGTATATATATATATAATTATTGCCTAGGTGAAACATAGCGTCTCAATAAATGAAACTATAATTTGGTTTTTTAACGCTAAGAATTTAATTTGACTCCGGAACGGCCTGCTTTTTTCGCTTCTGCTTCAATTGTACACAACTTATGCCTGATATATTTCCACGTACATACATGTGCTTATATTTAAATGCATTAATTATTCAAAATGTACTCGTTTTTTATTTAAACTTTAATTTGCGAAATACGTCCGTCGCTGTCCGTTATCGCGCGTTCAATTTAATGCTTCAACTGTTGAACTATTTCTTGTCTCTCCGTTCGCAGGATGTAAAGAGTACAGAAGGTGGCACCTTCCCTAGAGCTATTACCAGACTTGGCCATCAACTATGGTGAAATACAAAATTGTGCGAGTAACGACGTCTACCACGTCACCGGAAACTCGTCAGCAGAATTCTAAACACTAATTTCACACCAAGGATGATAGATTATTAGGTTTGGCCAATAACTATGGTGAAAAACAAAATTGTGAGAGGAACTTCGACTGCCACCGCACGGGAGGATTTGCCAGCTGAAACGAAGGGACATTGTATTAGTTTTTTTTATATCACTAACACATTCTTAGTTTTTTCGTAAACAAACCGATTTATATATAACTCCTACTACGTCAACCCAACCGCTGATTCTGTCAAATTTGTTGAGAGCCAGCTAACGGTATGACATTGGTCACACCATTAAATTTTTTCACCATGATTTCACAGGTATTCACACACTCGTCCAATCAGTAGTTTTTCAGACGGCCACGAAGAAATATGAGCGTAGACTCTGTTGATTTTTTTTTTTTTGTAAATCACCAACACAATCTCAGTTTTTTTGTAAACAAACCGCTGTCATGTCCACTTACAAATTTAACGCTGTTTATATTTAAACGTAGACGGCGCCCATAACCTGTAGGATATCACGCTAATTCATTTATTAAAACCATCAATCTTTAAGTTTTTCACCAAAAAAGTTTTCTATTTTATTTTTCTTAACTTTCTTATATTTCACAACTTGCTTCATATACGCTATTAATCGGAGTAAAAAAAAATAACCGAACATCTTCAAATTCAATAGAAAGTTTTCGTATTAAGGGGGCCTCTTATCAGTGGGTGTTTTTTCTCAATTTTTTTGCGAGGCGAAAAAAGTGACACACAGGAATAAACTTTTGCATTTATTTGAAGGCATGATTGAAGAGTAACATAATAAACAATTTTTTAACATAAATAAAAATACAAAATGGCGGACATATGAGGGATCTCGTACAGCTTCTCGTTGCGCGCTAGTAAAACGGCGTGTAAGATTGCGGCCGTAGTTTTCACCTGAAACACAAAAGATGTATAAGGTATGTAATATTGTCTTATTCAGAAGACTTTCCCGCATAGAATAGACTACTCCTGTATAAAAAAAATGAGCACACAATTAATTTTTGAAAAAAGTGCTATTTTTCGCTATTTTTTTTAAAAAAGGAGTTAAATAACATTAAAAAATGATTTTTTTTGTATTTTGTTAGTTAATTAGTTGCACATTTTAATTATCTTTATGTAGATTATCGGTTTGAAACGATAACTTTCGTCGTTTTTTTTAAATCTTACACGCCATTTTCAAAAAAAGTTTTCAGAAGGTAGACAGTATACTCACACGAGGGACGGCACACAGGCCGGTAACTCCGAAATCACTTTGAATTCCGCTATAAAATTTTGAGGGCATATTCTCCTATAATATATCTATCGATTGCAGTAAAAAAATCGATTTTTGAAGCCGACTGATAAGAGGCCCCCCTTAAAGAACAGAACAAAAGATAAGGTTCAAGTATTATAGTTTCTTCTCTTTTTAATCATTGTATTTTTGTTTCGGTTCGTTAACCCCACAGTGTTGCTTATTAATGTAGTTTAAAATGAAATAAAAGAAAGAATGCATTCAAGATTAACTTTATGAGCCTTGAGAGTTAGGTGGCAACGGCATACACAAATAATTTTAGTAAAGGCTTTGTTAATTTTTTTTAACACATTTTATTTGATACCCATAATCTAACCCCTAATTAAATTGCATTCATTTAAATTTTTCTTTTGGCAAATTAGATGGCAATTTCTTTTAAAAATATTGATTTAAGCCTATTTTTACCTTTACTTTGATATAAGTACAGATGGGCACATATATTTTACAATTTCTTAAAATTTTTACAACTTTCAATTGGCAACTACATCTTAGTATTCAAGCAAAATGTGCGATAAATTGCTGTATTTAAAAGGGTAACGCTGTCCAAAAATGGGTTTTGGGTTCGATTTTTCTTTTTGGTAATGTTGGCGGAGCGGTCAGCTCACATAATTGAGAATGTTTCTCAAGCTGATGAAGACATGTGTTCACCAGACAACTTTAAAGAGTTTGTGTATTTTGATTGACGATTATATCTCCAGGTAGCAAAACTCGTGTTCATAAGACAACTTTGGTAGGTACAGGGCAACCAGAAGGGGTATTTTACGTATATAATTTGTTCAACAGTAAATGTTCAAATTTTTTTCACTTTAAGTTCAAATTTTTTTAAATATTGTTTGTACTAAAATACTTAAAATTTTCATTCAGTAACTTATAGTGGTAAAAAGGCATTCAAATAAAGTCAATATTTAAATAATCAAAACATTTGCAGTTTTAAATATATATTCAATATTTTGTTGCATTACCGTTATTTATAATAATTTCAGCATATCTGAGCATGGATACTATAAGACTTTGAAAAGTTCATCATCATTCCCGAACACTTCATTGCCTATTTTGAATTAAGCGCCATCATCCTCATATCATATTATCAATTGGGTTGAGATCGGAAGACTGCGCCGATCATTACATTTATTTGATTTTCTTCCGGCTATGATTTTCTGAACCTATATAAGTGCTTAGGTACGTCCAAGGAAGTGGCACCTGCCATTCAGCACGGCGGCACAACATCACTTAAAATGTTTCAATAACTTACGGCTGTTAACGATTTAGTTATACGATGAATTGGACCATCTCCGTGTTTTACTGTGCCAATTTTGTACCTTGGGTTGTATGTTTCTCCTCGGTGACGGCGAACATAAGCTCTGGTATCTGATTCTTGGAATATGACTTCATCTGGCCGTAAAACTGTCTTCCACTACCGACTTAAGTACGAACAAGCAAATCTTAGCCCCGCTATTGTGTTTCGTATTGATAAAAATGTTTTCTTCGTGCGTAGACCAAACACCAAGACTCGTCTTTTATTGGTACAGAGGCTGATTTCGAATTGAATTTCGCTTTTAGCTTCTCTTGGATCTACTTTGGCGTATTTTGTAAAGAAATTCTTAATTTATCGATCTTTTCTTCTGGTGGTAGCACGAATCCGAGAAGGAAGGCTTGTACTGTACTGTATGAACTGTATGGGTATTATCATTTTGTTCTTGCTTCCCGCGTTATTGCTAACCTGCCTGATCAGATTGCCAATAATGTTTAGCAGGCAATACTAAATTTATTTCATATATATTACTTTTCCACTTTTAGAAAAATCTTTCACCCTTATAGTTGTATTCACCCTTTTATTATTAAAACTTACAGTAAAGATCTCAAAATCATTGCCCAATGCCGCCAACGATTCGCTGTCGGCAATGCTGTGTCGACATTCGGATGCTCCTCACAATTTTTCATATTTTCTCGATAACATCCTCGTTTTTCGCCATATAAAAATAGGTGTAATGTGAGTGTTATTAACGATAATGTAGTTTTCGAATAGTGAAAGAATTTTTAAAATCGGTCCAGTAGTTTTTGAGCCTATTCGTTACAAACAAACAAACAAACAAACAAACAAAGTTTTCCTCTTTATAATATTAGTATAGACTATGTGCTTCTTTGGTGGTGTTGATTGGACTAACTTTCACAATGATTTTTATGCAATGATGTCACCCTGATCCGGACCCAAGAAGTTACTTGATCAACAGAATGGAGTTGGCGTATGCAACGCTCACCTGTTATATTGAGAGAGCCCAGATGCACGTAAAGCGCTCACTTAAGGTATAACGATCCCCATGCCTTGGAACGGATGCACGTGTAGACCATTTCAGTAATAGTTGAACGAAATAAGACACTGAAATTAGCCAAGCCACGTGCAGTTGGACGTTCGTCAAAATAAGTTAAAATATTAATAGGGAATATTTGGGCATTGGTGCCAATTGAATAATGTGGGAATGGAGTTTGCGTTGTGCTAACTTACTCGTATACTCGTGAGCTTTTGACAAAACAAACTATTGGGGTTTATAAAAGTTTGCCTTAAGGTCAATAAGCTCTGATCTATGATAGAATTTAGTTTCAACTTGTAATAAAATGATTGCTCAAGCTACGGCTATGAATTATTAATTGATTAAATATTTCGAGAAAAGAAAGCAATTTAGTGCCTTACAGAAAAAAGGTGCTAAGTTGACTTAAGCTGTTTAATCAAGAGTACACATACTTTTTTTTTTAGCGAGAAGGATAAAAATGTCAGAAACATTCAATTGGTACAGTCGCACCAACGCACATAGGAGTATTTGTATGGAAAAGCCGGTCATAAGTCGAAAAAAAAAAATATGTCTAATCTCATCACAGAAACTATCTTCTTGAAGGTAGATAATCGGTTTATAAAATAACAGACAGACGAGAGATTTTTCCAGCGTTTGGTGGTTAAGCATTGTTCACTGGAACCTAGTCATTGTTTTAACTATACATCTTTGTTCTCGTCAATCTTATATTTCCATAATCTGTAATGGTTAACTGTGCTTTTGTTTTGTGAAGTGAACGAAACATTTTTTTTGGCGTGGAAGGGCAAGGTATGTACAATACTTTATGATAACAATATATTTTTTTAGTTTCATGATAAGATTGCACTCCAAGTGGGGATTTTTAAGTCCTAGTAAAAAGTATTTCTGTTTTACTAAAATTTAGCTAGCAATACTGTTTTTAAATAGGTGTCAGAACTTGTCAAGTAAAATTGTTAGTGTGATCATAATATTTGGACCCTTGTCAAATATAAACGGTAATAGAATTGTCCCCGCATGTCCACAATTTTTTTTCTCAGTTCTAAAAGTATGCACTTGTTTTCACTTTTATGACAAAAGCACTACTAAAATAATGGTAGACGGAAAAGTCTGCCACACAGCTACAGATACAACATCCACTATGAGGTGCTACATATGTAACCAAACTTCGAAAGATTGTAATAAGCTGAGGAAACAACTCAGATAAATAACAAGGCACTCAAATTTGGCCTCTCGGTCCTCCATGCTAGAATTCGTTTCTTCGAGTCCCTATTGCATTTACCGTATAAGCTGACATTAAAAAAATGGCAAGCACGATCAAAAGAAGCGAAGAAAATATTGCAGAAAACCAAAGAAGAGAGAAGAAATGGGTCTCCTTGTTGACATTCCGAAAGCCGGTTATGGTAACACCAACGATGGCAATACGTCAAGAAGATGTTTTGAAGACCCAGAAACCTCTTCTCGGATCCCTGGAATTAATCACGAGCTTAAAGAGCGTCTAAGAGATAGAGCGGCTACGATGTAGATCCTGTTAAGTTTGATAGATATGCACAAATTACAGCAAAAGTTTAAACAGACTGCAACGATATGTGGGGCGGCGAGAGCTCACTAAATCAAACCTTCTCTCTTCGGCTTGGAGGTGGAGTTGGGATTATATCTATTGAATAGGAATCTGCGTCCAGACATATGGAGGTAATACGTCGAAGATAGTCTCTAATTCCTCAGCCTCTACCTACTGCTGTTGAAACAGTTCCCTTCTTCGCCTTTCTTCATCGAGCTCACTCAACGACCGCATCACCAGCTTAGCAAACTTGCACACCGCATCCCAGGAATGTTTTATGCAGCACATTATGTTTATTAGGTCAGACGCACTTGGTTGTATGCCACACGCCAGAGTTAACTCCTCGCGCAGAACATGCTTCACGTCTTCGACCTCTTCAGGGTAGCTGCCCGCCAAATCTCTGCAGATAATGTTGAAAGCATCCATGTTCAGTCAGCAACCGTGCTAGGTAAAATTCAGCTTCTCCAAATCTATGTTCAACCATGTATCGTATGTCAAGCGACCAGATGAGGATGAACCTCCTCTTCGTTGTTTATGTAATTCGCGTGCACGTATGACGATAGGAAATTTTCAGTAATAACACAGATTGCGTCTTCGGATGCTGTCCTACAGGCCCACGCTACTCGCCGCGCTTGTCCATAGACATGTCTGTCATAAGAGTAGACATACTTAAAACCGTTTCTTGAAAAGGCATATAATACGAATATCTTGTTGTGATTTAAGACGGATTTCCGAAAAACGAAAAACTCAAATATTTCAAATGGAAAATTGCATAAAAGAATGAGGCGCGACAAAACAAATGAGCGTATAATTATGAAGTGCCCACCAACTGTAAAATCATTTCCTTGTATTAATAGATGCCAATCTGTATGTAAATAAATAAAAATATGTATGTGTATTTACCAAACAAAGGATAAATCACGTATGTATGTAAGCAAAATTTAAACTGGCAAATACTACAAAGAAAAAATTATTTTAAAATACATACGAACATAGCTTAGTTGAAATCCGTACAGGTATTAAAAAAACGCACATTAACATCTTAAATGAAGAATAAATAAATTTAAGTAGCAAAGACTAATAAAAAAATCAAAAAATATACGGTGACAGGCATTTAGCTCACATACTCACATACATGCTAGGCATACATCTAAAATTATTGTATGTACATACATATATGCATAATTTAAATTTTAAATGTAACTAAAAATAATATGTAAGAAAATAATTAAATGGAAAACAACAAAAATAGCCAAATATTTGTCGACGATGATGTGGATGATGTTTGGAGAAATATTTTAGATAAATGTGTACTATTAGGAGTGGCTACATAAAAATATAAATACTTATACATACATACATATATACAATGCAGTAGATTGCCATAGAATAAAAAATAGATCCATATACGAGGTCTGTTAGAAAAGTATCCGACTTTGTTTTTTATTTCTAGCACCTGACAAATTTGAATTACGCGCGCTTGCATAAGCGGACCTGTAACCTTCCTGCACATGTGTGAATTTTTTTCCCGCCTGTCGCTAGCGTCAGTTCCTGTCAAGCAGTGTAAACGTAACATGGTATTTAGTGCTCTCGTCGGTTTTTGAATACGTCTTGGTGACATGGAATGCTTCCACTGTGACGACTGCATTTTGGTTTCCGGGTTTCCGGGTCGGTTTCCAGGACTCATCACCAGTGATAATGGTGTTCATGAAGTCAGGATCACTGTTTATGGAGTCCAGCATGTCCTATGAGACTTCAACACGAAGTTTCTTTTGCCCCGCCGTCAGCAGCTTCGGCACAAATTTAACCGCCACTCTCTTCATAGCTAAATCTTCGGTCACGCTGGAGTGAGCCGAAAAAGTGCTGATATCTACCTCTTCTGCAATTTCTCGGATAGTCACACGACGGTCCCGCATCACCACAGCGTTCACTTTGGCAATGACATGCTCATTTCGGGCATGTTGATAGCCGACCAGAGCGTGGGTCGCTCTCCGCCGATGTGCGACCGTTTTTAAACCGATTGAACCACTCCTTAATCTGTGTGATGCCCATAGCATCGTCACCGAAAGCCGTCCGAATCTTTCGAATGGTTTCCACCTGGCTATCGCCCAATTTCTAGCAAAATTTAATGCAGTAACGCTGCTCCAATCGTTCCGTCATTTTGCTTGTATTCAAAAACCGACGAGAGCACTAAATACTACGTTATGTTCACACGGCTTGGCAGCAACTGACGCTAGCGAAGGCGGGAAAAAATTCACTCATGTGCAGGAAGGTTACAGGTCTGCTTATGCAAGCGCGCGTAATTCAAATATGTCAGGCGTTAGAAATAAAAAACAATGTCGGATACTTTTCTAACAGACCTCGTACATACATACATGCATTCATATATGATAAAAAGTATAGTTAGAGTTGAAAAAGTATGTAGGTATGTGTATATATACCTTCGTGAAAATTCATTTACTTACATACATACACACAAATGTATGTACAATATTTTAAAAAGTAGATGAACTGTGAAACAAGTCCAAGTAATAAATTAGAAAAGTATAAAAAATGCAACAAACAAATGAAGTAGGTTAATTAAGAAGGAAGTGGTACCAATTAACATACAAATTACAATGAAAACCGGCATTTCAGAGTTTATGTTACTGCAAGACAATTGCCAACAAAAAATGTATTGCGAAATGCACAAAAATTATATACATACACCATATAGAAAAAATCAAAAATAAATGCATTTTGATTCTTAAAAAAATAATTCCAAAAACCCGAGGAAAATGTTTACCACATGGGCATTTTCTTCTTTAAAAGTGTGATAGCAATTTAGGAAGATGATGTTTGTGCAAAAAATATATTAATTAATTAAACAAAAAATAGTTATTATATAGTTGAAGAAATAATACAAATAGGTAATACACAGGATACATACAGGTACATACAAAATGCATATACTCGTATACATATAACATATTGTAATTCACACTATTGTAATAACTTAAGAAAGAAGTGAACAGAAATGCAAGATACTCACTATTACACATACATATTAAGTTATATTATTTAATATTAGTAAAACTACGTCAGAGCTGTAGGCGAGTACATTGCAAGTACGGCACGAGTACATGCCAAAGAAAGGTACAAGTTTTTTATTATTATTCTATTTTTATTATTATATTTTTTAATGGAGGTGGCAAAAAGCATTGAAAGCCGAAAAGTGTGAGACTTTTCTTTCGACTCACCCGCTAAAAATCCACCCCAGCTCCGTTTTCCTCCCACCGCGGAGCAACCGTTAAGTAATACTTTATGAAAGGGGGAGCGACCTATTGCCTATTCATGAAGATCTGCGCTGTTGTTCAGCGCGACGCAGTTTGGTGATTACTATTTTTGTTCTTCTGAGTCAAGCATACTATATCCACTAGGTTATTAACCAATTTGACTTCCCAACATTAGTACTCAACTCTGCTCTTTCGAATTCAAAGCGAGGGCAGGCAAACATGCGCTGCGTCTGCAACTAACACACAACAAGTGCAGTACGGGTCGACCTCTTGCTGAAATCTATGCAGATAAGAATTAAAGCATCCATGTCCACTCTGCGGTCGCCGTAGCCGAATGGGTTGGTGCGTGACTACCATTCGGAATTCACAGAGAGAACGTCGGTTCGAATCTCGGTGAAAACACCAAAATTAAGACAACGATTTTTCTAATAGCGGTCGCCCCTCGGTAGGCAATGGCAAACCTCCGAGTGTACTTCTGCCATGAAAAAGCTCCTCATAAAAATATCTGCCGTTCGGAGTCGGCTAGAAACTGTAGGTCCCTCCATTTGTGGAACAACATCAAGACGCACACCACAAATAGGAGGAGGAGCTCGGCCAAACACCCAAAAAGGGTGTACGCGCCAATTATATATATCTATATATGTCCACTAAGTAGTGGTGTCAGGTGGAAGTCTATCTGTCCATGTTTTCGATTTATCCATTAGGAGATATTCGAAATCAATGGATACGTCCATCGTCCGTTCATAGAGTTCGTCCACTCCTCCTGCCGCTGAGGGATGTTTCGCTCCCGTTCAGTCTTTGGTCAGCTGTGTTGGATCAACGCTGTGCTTTTTTATTTATCTCAGCGAATTCGAATGTAGTCAACTTAACAAGTAGCTACAATAATACAGCATCCTCCGATACGGTGCGGAATGCGCTGCATATAGGTTGGAGCACTAACCCAGGCTGTCGAAGGAAGCAACACCCAGTGACCTTAATCGTTTAGCTATCAGACCCGGACATTTACAGAGAAAGTAAAGTCATTCAGTAATACTTGCATGGATTTAATTTCGTTGTCAGATAAATTAAGAGCAATTTCAGATTGTTGATCTCTGCTGCCGTATTCAACAAATTTATTATGTTCAACCCGCCCCACTACTTAATTTTGCTGTGTATGCAACTGGTCTTCATCAGGATCACTGTCACGTTCATTTGCCTCATTAACCATATGAAGTAAATCATTATCATCTAGTTTTGTGTCCGCCATTAGTTTTACAATACAATAAAATCACGGTGAAGAGAAAAATTCAACGCAGCCTCCGCCTTTTTTACTTCATTGGCGTCTGAACAGCGACTGATTGCAAAACTGATTGTATTCAACTAACCTCGCTTAGCGAGTTTTGTTTTCATTTCATTCGCCAGAGAGTAGTCAAATTATATAATTTATAACGTAATAGTCAAAGTTACTTTCACAATTTTGATTCGGATGGTCAAGCATTGTAAATATCAAGAATATTCTATCTGACAAAGTAAATTCTGTGAAAACCCCTCTTCCCGTTACATGTGATATCTCTGTTATCAGAGAATACTACTTCAATAGTAATCCAGAATTCTAACATTCACATTTTTCCAGTAGGCATTGACTATTGATTGCTTAATAACGGTACACGAGACACCAATATATTTATGTATCTATTTCACATAAAGTGTTCGCATTGAGTTTTTGCGTTTTAGTAGGTGCACTGATATTTTTGAACTTCGTCCAAAATTTTGTGAATTGTTTTCTGTTTTACATTGTAACTGGTAATGAAGTATCTGGAGTATTCCTACAGCCCTTCAGTTGAAACGATTCAATAATGTCTAAAGGAAAAAATTGCACCCCAATTCTTGGAAAAGCAATCATAGATTTGCAAAAGTCCTACAGTGCCACTTCAACACAAACGATGGTTATTAAGGCTTTGAAATATTTTATATACAATAAAAGGTTTTCCAATAACAGGTGTTGTGAATGAATGGATTACGATTGAGCTGATTAACGATTTTTTATGGCCGGAATTGGATGGTATTGGTCTCGACAACGTTTATTTTCAACAACGAAACCATTGATCTTTTACGGGAAAAGTTTCCGGACCGTGTTATCTCTCGAAGAGGTGATCAAAATTGGCCACCGAGATCTTGTGATTTAACACCTTGTGACTTTTTTCTTTGGGGCCACATGAAAGATAAGATCTACGCCAACAGCCCAGGTTCGATTCAAGACCTCAAAGATGGAATTCGTGAGGCTATCGAGGACATAGGGCAGCCACTTTGCAGTTCGGTTATGGAAAATTGTATAAAAAGGATATTCTCCTGTAGGCGTGGTCGTGGTGGTCATTTGCCTGATGTTATTTTCCACTATTAACGGCATACCTTCCTCTCTATAATATCATCATAACAAATCAAAATATCAAAATAACACCTCTTATTCGAACGATTCGACGATTATCGTCACCTATGATGTATGCTTGTTTGTTTATTGACATTGTTATTGAAATTTTTACTTTCAAAACACCAAATTGCAAAAACAAACACCACATCGCAAATATATTTTGTTTTTGTACTACTGCTTATTTATAAATTCACCTTAAATCGGACTCAGTGAAAAAGGTTCTTAGCGTACATTCACCAATGCAGTCAAGGGAGCAAAATTGGAAAAACACTGCCGATTTATTTTGGTTATTTGTTTTTTAATCCCATCATCCCGAACTCCAAGTGAAACAGTCGTGTAAATCGTGGCTTAGGTTATTCGAAGCTCGAATGGTTATTATTTTAGATGTAGAATGCAGATACTCATAATGTTCACATACACACATAAGTACTTCTCAAAATAAGCTTTCATATGTATGTACGAAAACATATTTAGGTAATTTAAAGTTCATTTATGTACAGTTCAACCCATATGCATACGTAAAGCAGCATTTAAAAGCATCTACGCACATACATACATACATATGTACATACCCAAAAATGTGCTCGCAGAAAGCTCTGTATGGAAAATAAATACATACATACATACTATGTACATAAGTACACACATACTTAGAACATATATATTTTTAAGAGCAAAAATGCCTATACATATTATATTTATCTAAGCATACAGATATAAATAAAATGAAAATTAAGTACAGATGTTTGTAAGTAACGTTGAGCTGAAATATTGAAGCATTAAAAATTCAAATAAAGCAAAATTACAAATATTTAACAGACTTACTTTATTTTATAAAAACAAAAATGTTGGCGTTAATTACCGACACAGGTAAGTGGCACTTTTATTTTTCACAAAACTAAATTTATTTACTATTCGGTAAACCATTATTTTTACGCAAATGGTTTAGAACTATTTATGGTCGATCTTTAGCTCCTGACCTTGCATTTTCACCTTTATAGAAGAAAAACTGTATACAAAAACATAGCTCACAACTGAAATGAACAAACAAAAAACAGCAAAAGATGTTTTTAGTGTGAAATGTCACCTTGACAACAAGCATAAACTTTTAATTGTCTGATCGATACTTTAGGAGATATCAACCACTATAGTCCTCTACCGAGAAAATAATGTACATATTTCTTTTTCCCCAAACTAATATATCAAATTAGAAAAGGATTTGTTTCTAAGTGTAGCATTACGGTTGTTATCTCACTGCTACTTGCTGTCTTTCTGCTAGCAGTAGCGCACCGATGCCCAACAAATAATTTTGCTCCGTTAAAATGTTTCGTTTTCTACCAGCGCATGATGCAATTATTCATATATTGCATTTTTCTAATTTCATCAAGAGAGACATTGCCGAAAACCAATATAGTTATAAATAAGTATGTACTATAAATTCCCAGCAACAATCTTCACCATCATCTTTCACTCAGTTTTGAGAGGCATAGAAGTTATATATTTTTAAAATTAAAAAATAGCAATACAAACCTCATCTAATTAAACCCACCTTTATTTAAGGAGTACAACCACAAATACAGTTCAAAATGAAATTTTGTTGAGTAGGATGTAGGAAGCCACACATAGCCAGAGAAGTGAAGGCGAAGAAAACAATTGTATCTTTATAAATATGTATGTATGCTAGTTTTGTGAATATAATATTTACATTTTCTATGTTGTGATTTATATTTAGTCGATTTCCAATATTTCTGTATATACGTCTGTGATACACAGACATACATATGTATATTGATATAATTAATAATGTATATGGTAAAACTTTATAATATAAATATATTTAATAGGACTATGAATAAGTTCGTGCGGTTTTTTTCGAAATTTGAAACTTTATTGACGTAAAATGGTTACAAATTTAATATTCAAAATATTGTCCATCGCTTACTACTACTTTTTCCCATCTTTCTGGCAATTCATGGATTCCCTTTGTGAAAAATTCGGTCGGTTTTGCCGCAATCCACGAATCGATCCATTTTTTGACTTCATCGTAATTACGGAAGTGCTGGTCAGCCAGGCCATGTTGCATCGATCGGAAGAGATAGTAATCGGATGGCGCAAGGTCTGGACTATACGGCGGGTGGGGTAGGACATCCCATTTGAGCGTTTCTAAGTATGTTTTGACCACTTGTGCAACATGTGGCCGAGCATTGTCATGTTGCAAAATAACTTTGTCGTGTCTATCGGCGTATTGCGGCCGTTTTTCTCGCAGTGCTCGGCTCAAACGCATCAATTGTCGTCGGTAGACATCCCCCGTAATCGTTTCATTCGGTTTCAGTAGCTCATAATACACAACACCCAGCTGGTCCCACCAGATACACAGCATAACCTTCAGGCCATGAATATTCTGCGCCGACGTCGATGTTGAAGCATGGCCAGGGTATCCATACGTTGCCCGACGTTTTGGATTGTCGTAATGGACCCACTTTTCATCGCCAGTCACAATTCGATGCAAAAAACCCTTTCTTTTGTGCCGTTGAAGCAGTTGTTCGCATGCCATAAAACGGCGTTCAACGTCTCTTGGCTTCAATTCATACGGCACCCAATGGCCTACCTTTCGGATCATTCCCATGGCTTTTAAACGTTTGGAAATGGTTGATTGATCAACTCCCAAAGTTTTTGCAACCTCTTCTTGCGTTTGAGCCGGATCTTGATCGAGCAATTCCTCCAATTCGGTATCCATGAACTTTGGCGGCGCACCCTCGCGTTCTTCGTCTTCCAAGCCAAAATCACCACTTTTAAAGCGTGCAAACCACTTCTGGCACGTTCGCTCAGATAGAGCATGCTCACCATAAACTTCCACCAAGATACGATGACTTTCGGCTGCTTTTTTCTTCATATTAAAATAATGAAGAAGAATTCCCCGCAAAAACACATTATTTGGCACGAAATTCGACATTTTCAAGTGTGGTAAAAATATTGTTGTTTACGCTTCAAATAAAAAACTTATACTGACGTTTGTGCCTTACGACAGTAGCTCTCCAATGAATGTTTGGAAATGTGGATCGATGGAATAATAATCAAGTTACGCCATCTGTTGTAAAACCGCACGAACTTATAAATAGACCTATTATGTACGTGTGCACTTGAAATTCTGTCATAAATAAAATGTTAAATACCCTTGAAAAATAAAATATTATATCTGTTTTACCCTGTGATTTTATTTTGTAGAAGTGAAATTTGACTTTTATTGTTATTTTTACAACAAGAGCTGAATGATGACCAAGAAACTTCATTGCCTTTACCTACGAGGATTCCGGTAGCATTCAACTTCTATAGGTACGGCAAAGTTAATGGGTTGCAGCAAAGCTCATTAGGCAGGTGAAGGAAAAAGGAAAAATATTTCCCAGTTCGATTGAGGAAGAATTTTTTTTAAACAGGGTACGTGTATGTACATACATTAGGACGGGTCAATTTGGTTTTTCCACATGGTTCCTATCAGATTCGGATTCTAATCATAGGCCTAAACTCAATTTCGAGCCCCGCAATATATGTAGTTCTAAAAGTTCCATACGAATTGACCCACAATAATGTACATACATTTAAAAAATTGGTTCCATCTAAATTGTTTGAATTTTCGTCCTAATTTTTAAGAGATTCGTTATTGCCTTCATAGTTGCCTTCAATTAATGTTGAAGGCTCCCTTAATTCAAATTGAATAGAAGAGGTATCTCCAGCATTAATGTCGTAACAGTAAGATTTGTTGTCTATGAGGAGTACAATTCACTTAAAGAGCCTCTAAATTATTTACTATAGTGTGTGGAGTAGCGCTACACACTAAAGCTTTCAAGTTTACCGATATTTGCACAGAATATCAAGAAGCTTTTTACTTTATAAAAAACTTGACTAAACAGCAATATTCTAATGTTCGAATAATACCCTCTGATTAGAAGTGAAATTTATTTCGGGAAAAAATCGCATACATACATATATTCCTTTCAGACGAATGGCAAAATTCCTCGTAGTTTTTTTTTCTGGGCGAAACTCATGATACGGATGGAAGTGTAAAATAATTCGCAACCTGTTTTTTTTTTCTACTGAAATGTTTTATTAAATTATTGCTCGCACATTTTTACATGTACACTTTTACTCTTCTCGTTAATTGTTATTATTTTATTTATATTATATGTTATGTTTTTCGCACTTTTGTGCGAAGTAGTTTCATACTTATAATTTTTTCTTCTTCGTTTTACAATGATCTGAATATACAACTTGTAAGTATTATTATGCAGTTATAATGATTGATGCACAAAGGTGATTTAGGTGTTTCTCTGCAAGTATGTATATTAGTGTGCATTTAATTATTATTTATTCACTTCTTTTTTTTTTTTCTTTTTTGAAGATCTACACTTTCATTTTGTTGCACATAAAATATATATGTAATTATACGTAATATGCAAATGGCGTTGAATAATTGAATCTTAATATGTATGTTTTAGAAGAGAACATCGAGGTATATACATTGCTGTATATATGTACATGATGTTCTCTGGTTTTAGTGCAGTGGCTGACCAGTGGTCACCATCAACAATTGATATCGGCGAATCTTGTGTCAAATTGGCGCTAATTGTGCTTGACTTGCGCTGCTAGTTTCATTACTTTGATTTTTTTCAGTATTTTTTCGATTTCTCTTAAGTTACAGTTTTACTTATTTTTTGTCTTTTTGTTTTGGTTTTTATGCTTGCGTTTTGACAGAAATTTGGTGCAGGTGTAGTTATACAAAAGCGATTGATTTTATTCTTAAACTGCAGTTGGTGTTTTTTTTTGTGGTTTACTTTTCACTAATATTTCATTTGCATTAGACTTTCGGCTCAAGAATACATATATGTATGTAGTTATTTGTTTAACTCACTCTTTTCAAATTTTAGACTGTCCTACTACATTTTCATTTTCATTTTTCTGTACTTATTATAATATTTATAACAAATGTAATATAATCTTTTGATATTACAATATTGTTAGTTTAAAATCTTTTTTTTTGTTATTTTGTTTTCTAGTTTACATAATATTGTAGTGTTGTTGCTTTTTTTAAATTTATATTAAAGTTAGTTAAGTTTATGTTTCTCAACTTATGCATTCATTGTGCTGCGAGTGTATAAATTTACATAAAATGTGGATATAATTTCACAATCTACTTTTGTTTTTGTGTTTTCATTTTATTTTTGATTTGAATTTTGTTTATTTATTTTTACTCGCTAAGCATTACTTTACTTTCTGCTGCTGTGGTGTATTAGTAGTGTCTTCATCTTATCATCGTTTTTCCATCATAAACAATGGTATTTAGTATAATTTAAGGGTATTTTGTTGCTGTTTTTTGACTTGTTAGATTTGTTGCATTTAAAATTTCTCTTACAAACTAATTTACAAATATTTTCAAATATATTTTTGTTTTGCTTGTATTGCACTTTGCGTTCAAGTAAACGCAAGCACATTGTTAGTATGCTGATGATGGTGTGGTTTATTTTATTTTATTTTTTTTTATAATTTTTTTTTTAGTATAAAGCTGTTACAATTGCAATTATTTTATTTTATATTGTTAATTCATTGCTTTCTGTCTCACTTATAAACTTAAAAATGCAAAAATATATGTTCACAAACAATATATTAACAAAACTTATAAATAAGTCAAATTAAAAAAGTCAATTATGCATTATTAAATACGGCAAATGAAAGAAACGTGAAAGGTATAACAAATATCAAAAAGGTATACAAATAATGTTCAACATAATAATAGTTGAATGATTGCAATGTTTTATGTTAAAAATTAAGAAACGTAAAGGATATTAACATCTATGCAAAATTATTGCAAGACAAACGAAACAGAGAATATAGCAAAAAAAGAAATCGATAAGTAATTAAAGCCAACCGAGATCCTGCTCTGTTGTTGCAATAAAAAACTCACTTTACTTGCATACATGCATTTTTACATATATGTATATGCGCACTAGCTGTTATGATACCAGATTAAATAGAAATATATAGATCAAATGAGAACATAATAAGAAACGAAATTTAAACATAAAACTTTTGAAGATACACACAAATTCGGAAAGGGACAAAATGGTTGACTTTAAAAAGAATTTGGCGCTTTGAAAAGTTTGTCAGACAAATAGTTGGTTGTGGTGTGTATTATAATGAAAATCAAGCTCAAAATAAATTTTTTTGTTGCTTTTAAGGTGCGATTGGGGATTTTCAATAAATTTAATGCAAATTTTAAAGATATCTTGAAGTAATATTGTAGTTTCTTCTTTCACTCCACACTAAACACCACCACTCCACACAAAAACAAAGGCTAAAGACTGTTGTGTTAAGCTGCTACTGATTCGTAAAAAACCCCGTAAATGCAGTTTTCTCAAACTTGTCTTTGTTCTCAAATATCCCAAAATGATGAAGTTCAAAGGTTTTTGCGTTTAGATTCGTATACAACGCAACGAAAATATTTGAAATGATTGCTCAGCTTCTAGTCACGAATTTTAATGCATCAATTATCACTTATAAATTTTTTTTACAATTTATAAAAAATATTGCGATACAAAAATCTCTACTAAAGCGCGGTAAGTCTTGTCATTAACAAATCAATATCGACTTCAAAGGTATTTGTTTTTTAGCGAAATTGTTCCACAGAACATATCGGTAAATAGCGGCGCATTTAGATTATAAAAAAAAACTTTGTTTGTCTGTAATAGAGTGTTAACTTTATGTTTTATAAATTTATTATAGTTCATTACTTTAGAAAAATAGTAGCAAAAATAAATATTTTGGGTTCATATAAAATTGTTTAGCTATTGTTCATTATACATATACATATGCATATGAATGTATGTAAAACGTACATATATTGAAAGTAAGCTGCTTTACTTCTTGCCTTTATTTATGATTTATTTGCATAAACATGTGTAATAATCTAAAAATTTAATAAAAAAAACATGTACTATTTGATTTTACAAAAAAATGGAAACCTTAAAAAATTTCAAGACTGTAAAAGGAAGTGCGTGAAATATCAAAGAGTGCAATTATAAAATAAATGGAATAAAAGAGTTCACTTTAAAAATGAAGTCATATCCAAAAACTAAAAATAACTAATAAATTAATTCAGAAATTAAAAATAAGCAAATGAGAAAGAAATGTACATTCTAGTCTTACTGAAAATATCGATTAAACTCTTTTTTCTACACTACATTTTAACACAAAAGGAGAAAAATTATGGAAACAAATTTACAAAATCAATTTTTGTGTCTTACCATTACAAAATCACACTTTAAATTTGTTCAAAAAACGTTTTCATTATTTTATGTTATTTATACATGAGTGAGGAAATGACGAAAAAAATTTAAATCACACAATAACAAGCAAGCAATACAAAATTCAAATAGTTACCATTTAAGTTCATATCAACACAGCTCGGATTCGAAAAACACATATTGCATATTAAAATGATATGTACAAAACTTCCGCTTTACAAAAACAAGTTACAAAAAATAAAACCTGAAATTTTAAACATCATTAGCGTTAATTTATAATTATATAGGTTAGTTTAACATTAAAATGTTCAAATATATATGTATGTATATTGTTTTGAACTTTGCCTTTAATAAACTACTCGTACAATAGACGGTGGTAATCCCACATTTTCACTAAACTTTAGCACTAATAGATTATATTTTTGTTTTTCTTCTTTTCTTTCTACTTGTTTACATTACCTTACTTATTTTCGCTTTGTGTAATTTTGGTATTTTTCGCTCTCGTTCATCATTTCAATTTTTCATGATTATAATTAAGCACAATCACTTAATTTCAGCTCGTTTTGTTGTTGCAATGTCCACATTCTGTTGTGCGTCTTTTTTTTGCATTACCACTGAATATGCATACAGTTTTCTACAATATAAGATTATCAAAATCTCTTGCAGTGGTTTTCAAATTCGTTCTATTTTTTTTTTTTTAATAAGTTGTGTGCGATTTATATTTAATGATTTTGATGTTGTTTATTTTGAGCTCTCATTTTCGACCCAAATGCCGCCGTGGCTTACTGCAAAGCTTGTGACAAGCCGATCGAATGCAGTACAAAGTCGAGTTCTTTGTTTGTTGTTCCTTCTATTGATTGTTGTGTTTGTTGCTGTTGTTGGTGTTGTTGATTAATTGATAAATTGATTTTTGCAGTTGTGGTATTTTTTGTTACAACTGTTGCTTCAGTCATCACCATTGTCGTCGTCGTCACCTCCGCCAAGGTTTTGGCCACCATCGCGGCCATTGGCTTCTTCTCATAACTTAGCCAAAACTATGTTAACAAACGGCCACGGCTACCTTTGCCAATCGGTCTTCCCTATAGTGGATGTAACTTCGTCGTATGTACCGTTAGAGCGCTGCGCTGTGTAAAACGTTTGTCACAGTAGGGGCAGGTATACGGCTTTTCGCCAGTATGTGTGCGTATATGTTTGGTGAGGTAGTCCTTGACACTGAAACGTTTTTCACAGTAGACACAGTGGAACGGCTTCTCACCTGCACAGTCCAGTGGCAAGTACACAAAATTGATATAGTGAAAGAAAAAAAAAATAGCGTTAATTAGATGTGTTGACGGACAGCAATAATATACAGTCAGCTGCTTAACCATGGCCAATGATTTGTTGAACTACAAAGGCAACGAACACAACACAACGATTACGGAAATATGGTATAACAAAATATTATATTAATAAACTAGATGTCGTTCAACAAATCAATGCCTCGGTTCTAGCATTTACAAAAAATTTTACAAAAATGAAACATTGTTTTTATAATTTTTCAATAATACAATAAAATGAGATGGGGGGAAATGCAATATTGTTGTGATGTGGGTGGTGGCTTAGTGGCTGCAATAGGCGGACAGAAAAAATATGTTTAATAAGCGAGTGCTTTGAGATGGTCACTTATGCGGCTGCTAGATGTGATCATAGCGGCGTTGCTATGATGGCCAATTGAGCATAGCATGATTTGAAATTTAAAAGAAGAATTTCAAAATTTTATATTCATATTCATATTTTTATAAAAAATTATTCAAATTAAATATAAAAAAATTTCAATAAGTCCCTGTGCTATAGTTATTAAGCATACTGTATATAGGCATATTCAAACCCATATTGCGGTAAGCGGAAAGGTGTACAGATATTTATTTTCAGTTATCAAAAGAACAATTAAGCCGCCAAACAAAAATCCACTTTTAGTTGCACACATAGGCAATCCAAAAAATTCTGAAAGGCTAACATACAGACCCATGTATGAAGTCGTTTTACTAGATTAATTGGCTTTTGGTTTTTATCAAATGGGCTTTTCTTACCAACCCTTATCTCTAATATAATCCATATACTTTCCGATTAGAAAAAATATCCTTTTTTCAGAAAATTAAAATAGAAATGGGTGATCCAATTGGAGATGCTTTTTCCAAAAGGTTTTTCTTGACAGATAACGCGTGACTACTGTCAAATTAAATACATAATTTTTTTGAGTATTCATTGACATTTCATCATGAAAAGACTTACGCCTCAATAACGTTTACAAATCGTATAATTGTGTTACAAAAATTGATGCTCTGTGAAAAGTGTGCATCGCTCGCTCAAGCCAACTTATGATGTACAGCGAGGCAAAATTGCCGTATTTGAGGTGCAAAACAATCCGAAGTCATTCGAAAACAGCCATTATATCCATAGAAAACAAAGGTTTGGTGTGGCGTATGGGCTGGAGGAATCATTGGCGTATACACACTAGTATGATACAGGACTTTTTGACACAACACACTTTATCTCTCGTCTCGGACTAACGGATTAGCCACCAAGATTTGATTTATTTGTAGGGTATGCAATGTCAAAATGCTTTGTGGATAAACCAGCTTCGATTGAGGCATTGGAAGCCAACATTACTAAAGTTATTCACGAGATACCGCCCGAATTCCTCCAGCGAGTCATTCAAAATTGGTGTTTACGGAGGGCCGAACTATGGCGCATTTGCGGCCAACATTCGAAAGGGAGTAGCTTTAAAAAATAAATGCCATGAGTGGTTCTACACAAAAATAATAAAAGGATTGCCCAATCAATTTGAATTTTCATTGTTTTATTTCAATTTAAAAACCGATACCTCTAAATTGATCAACCTTTAGTTGATAACTTTGTTATACCTAACGCATACATCTATAAAGATAATCTAACTTTGGTTTTACAGCTGTAGGCAGTAATAAGCCACTACAACTACGTTCTGGCGTCGAAGACATGCCTCCCGTGAAATCGTTTAAGTTTTTCTGGCTTGTTATGGTTCTTGTAATAGCACTAACTGTTATCCACAGTGGTAAGTATCAGTTCTTGGATTATATTTGTGTAGGTTCGAATCTCCACGCATGAAACAGCAAAATGAAACAGTTTTTTTCTAATAGCGGTCGCCCCTCGGCAGACAATGGCATACCTCTATAGTGTATTTCTGCCACGAAAAAGCTCCTCATACAAAATATCTGCCGTTCGGAGTCGACTTCAAACTGTAGGTGGAACAACATCAAGACGCACGACACAAATAAGGAGGAGGAGCTCGGCCAATCACCCAAAAAGGGTGTAAGCGCCGATTATATATTATATACATATGTAATATGTATATAAAAATTATTATGGTAAGGAATATTCCCATTACGTGCACCACGTTGTAATATTCAAACCGGATAAATAGTGCATGGTACATAATATATAGGACACATTTTTAGCGTATTTGCAGATTTGGATATATATCGGTGAATATCGTACATGTTAAATATTTGTATTAATATATATGTATGTGTAAACACGAAATTAATGTGGTTTTAAATTGAAACTTCTTTCAACGTTTTTTTTTAAAGGTGTATGTCAACCACGCATTGGAATATAATTTAATATCTCAGACAAGAGATCGACTTCTTCTGAATATTTCATTTTTTATCTAGGGAATATTATACATTTTGTAAGCCGAAATTTAAAAATTTTGAAAGCAAAACCTCAATTGATTTTTCACGCCTTTGAAGTCTAATTTTCACGGCTTAATTTTCTTATTTGTTACAATAATTTTACAACATTGTTACAATATGCCAATTGATCATCATGCGGCGCAGTTTTTATTTATTTTTTTTAGTTTTTTTTTTTGGTTATGCAAATGAGATGGATTTTAATTATTTGTCATGGGAGTGCGTATAATTATAACTTGCAGAAGCGTTTTTTAGATTAATTGAAATAATTCACATTCAAAATATGCGTATTACTTTTTAAATATTAATTTTGATTCTTTTTTCCTTTTTCTTTGGAAATCGTCGACAAAAAATACATTGCATTTAGCTTAGCTGAAAATAATTTGAATTGTTTTTTGTTTGATTTTGTGGTTTGATTTATAATTGGTTCTGTGGTTTGATTTGGTTTGAGTGGATTTGACTGACTGATATTAAACTGAACTGAGTTGAGCTGATTGACTGATTGATTGATTGACTGACTGATTGATTTTTTTTTTTTTTTCAAAATATACTATATTCTCTCACCCGTGTGAGTTGTTAAATGTTTGTTCAGGTAGTCCTTTACAGTGAATTGCCTGCCACAATATCCACATCTAAAGGGTTTCTCACCTGTATGAATGCGCGTGTGCTGTTTGAGGGTGTTCGATTGGGTGAATGACTTGCCGCAGTAGGAGCACGTGTAAGGACGTTCTTTGGGCGTGACGCTGCGTGGGCGCAAACGAAGTTGGTTAACAGATAGAAAACATAATAGAAATTAGTTAATATTTATCACAAATTTCAATACAAACATTTAAATTAATAGTTAAACATTTAAAAGTGCAGAAAGCTTGTTCGAAATTTCGATTTTTTTCGTTGGAAACTCGAAAAAATGTAGTCTCCATTTTTCGAAATTTCGTTCAAAGCATTCTTCATAAATAAAAACGTAATAAGTTAACATGTAATATGAATATGCAATGATTACTCTGCTTCGCCAGTGTGTATCTTGCGGTGCATCGCCAATGTGCCTGGTGTCTTGAAGTTTTTCGGGCATTCCGGGCATTTGTGGCGCACTTTGTTATTAAGAGTGGTAGTAGGTGCGGCGCTGCCAGCTGCTGTACCGGTCTCATTAGCCAAGGCTCCAGCGGTAGCTGCCGCCGTGCTAACTACTACACTAGTTGCTCCAACCGGCTGCTGAATTGTATACACGGGAACTGATGACTGATCAATATCACCGTTGCCATCACTAATACCGAGCGGTTCTTCTTTGATTATCACATGTGGGTGGCCTTCGGTATTGCCATTGCTGCCTTTATTCAATTTTACTGTCAAAGGCGGTACTTTTAATGGAGTTGACTGTTGTTGCTGCTGCTGTTGGTTTTGCTGTAACTGTTGTTGCTGCGGTTGCGACTGCGTCTGTTGCGCCTGTTGCTGTTGCTGTTGCTGGTCAAGCAAATCTGGTTGCGGCTGGCGCTGCCGATCAAGCAAATCTGGTTGTTGCTGTGGCCGCTGTTGCTGTTGCGACTGCACTGCCTGTTGCTGTTGTTGTTGTTGCTGGTGTTGGTGTTGCTGTTGTTGTTGTTGTTGCTGCTGTTGTCTTTGCTGCTGCTGATTCTGTCTAGAGGTCAATTCTTCTGGTGGTATGGTGTTCATTTCCTCAGGAGGTATAGAAGGCATTTCCTCTGGCGTTTGCGGAGGTTCAGGCTGGTCCATATAAGGTGGTTGTTGAGCCGAAGTCATATTTGAAGCGGTGCACACCGAACCACAGTGCATGCACTTGAACTCGTCCCCTTCGTGCAACGTTACTGATGAAATACCATAAATACCACATGCCATACAGCGTGCCAAGAATGCAGTGGTTTGATGTACGATACGGTGGTGCTCGTCAAGCTCTTGCGCTGAACAAAACTTCTCCTCACAGCTCAAGCATGGATATTCGATTTTCATGGGATCCGAGACTGGTACGTTTGGTTGCGGAACACCACCCAGTAACAGGCCACCTACTCCTGCACCACTACCGGCAATGCCACTTCCGCCACCAATCATGCCAGCTGATATACCGTGGCAGAGCTGCATATGCTCTTGGGCGTGTTGTGGTCTTTCAAATTGTTGACCACACATCGGACAAAAGCTAGCCGATGTAATTACTCCACTATCCATGGCCAGGTTTGGTAGGAAAGATGATTTCAATGTATCCATAGCGCTGGTTGCCGATGAGACTGTTGATGGTGGTACTGTGGTCTCTGGTCGGGACAGCCGAAGTTCCTGTGCATTAGAGGACGATTTCAACATAATTTCATCAAATAATTCGAGCTGTTCAAGCAATGCAATGAAGATTTTACAATAAATAATGCGTTTAAGCACGAAAGCACAATTATTAACGTTGAATCGTACACAATGTTGTGACGTAGGCGAGGCAAGGGCAGATGTAGTAAGTAAGCGCGCAACAGTATACGACAGCTCTTATGTATTTTTTTTGTTTTCCCCGTTTACCTATTGTAGTAGCTTGCGATTGCCGCGCGGTTAACTTTTTTGCATTTAAATAAAAAGCAAGTGTTAATTGGCGTAGCCGAATTTTAACTTCAACAATGGTTTTCCATTCGTCTTTCGTTTCACAATGATTTTTTGCATTTTCTGCAATTATCTCTTTGACTCCTACTCTATAACACTGTTTCTCCCCCGTTCACGCTATCATCCTTCAACGATCTTTTTTCGTTTCTCGTTGTCTTTCGTTGCTACTAATTCCAATTTCGGAATTTCACTTTTTCTTCACTTTCGCATTTTCGGACGCAGTTTTGTCACTGCTCCGCGTTTCTACTTCTTCGATGGCGACAACTGCTGTTGCTGTTGCTGTCGCTATACACTCCTCCACCTTTTGCCCCCCACAAGGGTATTGGGCAAATTTACTACCCTTTTCCCCTTCTGCGCTGATCCGATATAAGCTGTCCTTTGCGACTGCTATCCCACACTTACTTTCGTCGCCAATTTACTGCTTCCACACTCTTCCAGCTATTTTTGCGCCTGCTTTGAGATGAACTTGGCTTTCATTTAACTGATATCACTTTAAGGCTTTCAATGTAATTTTGCCCTTGAGAAGCTATAAAGCACAATTTGCCGAAGGAAATTTAATATGCCAGAAAGTGAAAATCTCCGTGAACTGATGAAAACTTTTTGGGTTCTTTTTTGTTCTGCCAAAAAATAAGCGTTGCCAAGGCAAAGTAGAGAAAATAGATGGGAAACAAAATACGCAAAAAGATCCACATTAATTGTAAAAGTATAACAGAATAAAATTGATGAGAAAAGTTGGCTATCAAAATTAACATTGCGTACACCAAATACACAAGATAAACACCAATTGGCGATTGGCATATTTAGCCCTTAATTCAGCTTTAATCCATATAAAATGTTTTACCTAAATACTTAATATATTTGCTTAAAGAAGCCAAATGCTGAAAGCAACTCTGTAATATTCGAAAAATTTGTTAATTCGAATAACATGTTGAGCACCGTTGTAACAATCTACTTCTGCCAAGACTGTTGCACGAATTTTGTTAAGTTAATTAAATAGAGAATAGAAAAATATGACTTTCTTAATATACCTAAAAGATAAACATTCTTCAAAATTTTATATAATTTAGTTGCATTGAAAGCCTCCTGCCTAAGAGTATGCATTGAAAAATTTGAATCACCTGTCATCATAATTTACTAGTTTGCAAAGAGACAAACATATGATTCTGATTTTAAGTAAATGCACATGTTCACAAGACAAGATAATCCCCACAATCGTTTTAAGAAAAAAATAACATAAAAGCGTTTTCGTCATATACTCTCTATTTACATTTTAGGATTGGTTCGTGCTGTTGCTGTTATACTGTGAGTATGATTTAAATTGAGTTTTGCAAAATAAAGTTTTTCATTTTATGCCGCAGAAGAGATATCACTAGCGCATGCTGGAATTTCATCTCAACTAAATAAAAATAAGTTAACGATAGAAGCACTATTTGTCATGTTCAGTTATCGCAAGAAGAGTTAATCTAACACGAAAATAAGCCTTTCAATATTTAAATTTCTTGAAATGCAAGAATTTCGCAGAAATTTTCAAAATCACTAGTTTGAAAAAAGCGAGCAAGGCGCATTTATTGAAGGTGGTCGCATTAGACCAACAACAATGTTTTGTACGTTTGATTGTCACGGCAAGGTATTGGCGAAGTGGAAAACAAAAAATTAATACGTCTTGTTTTATTCTTTAATAGATTCGCCTTGAAATCAAGTTAGCAAATTGGCATTATTTACTTTCGCTCGTTTGTCAAACAAATCATGGTGGCTAGAACCTGCTCAAAACATCATCTGTTTGATGTTATTAATTCATGATGCACTGCTGGATACCAAGGATATCAGTGTTATTTTCCTACACTAATGGACAACAGTTTCACAAACATGTATATTTTCTCCTCATTTTGTTTGTTTTGTATTGCGAAGGAAGCTGACGTCAGACTTGTCAAAATCAGAAAAAATTAAGTAACTATTTTTTAATGGCGCCACCTAAGGTACTCAATGCGCCTTTTGTTTGTTTATTATGTACTCTTACGACACACTGAATTCGGTAGGCGTAAACTATTTCTTTATCCTTCTAGCTGCTTGGCAACTCAAGTAGCCAGTAGGAAATTTTAACCGAGGGAGCAAAGGGAATCTACAACATTTTGTATATTAGAATGTCACAACTAAAGTAATAATACGTTAACATATAAGTAGATGATCTATTTGTTCGTGCTTAACTGCCAATACGTAATTAAAAAGCGAGATTTACCATACAAAATGTCTCTCCCAAAATCTGAGATTATAAAATAATCCTGGTAATAATCATACTTTTCGACATACAACCCTGCGTTTTCTGTGTAATAGATCATTATTTTTACGAGTGTAAAGAAAAAACGTCAAAGTAAAAACTAAATAAAATGGATGCCGGCAAAGAAAACAGATTTGTAGATATAATTCTAATAAAAAATTTGTTAAATATTATTAATTATGCATTCATATAACAGAAAAAAGCTTGTGCCCATAAACGTGTGTCGTCTTAGTACTTATTATAAAATGTAATATCAAATTTCGAATGCGTATTGATGCCAAAATTTTTTGAAACCTCAGTAAACGTCGTTTGCGGATTTCCTCCAACTGTTTATTATTAGCAGCCAATTGCACAATTATTGAGCTATTCCTTCTTCTTGTATTTTCTTCTTATCGTTAATAATAATTAAAGAAAGAAGAAAAACCTTTCACAACAGTATTGACAGCCGAGTATCAATTTTGCAGGTAATTGCCAAATGTGAAGCAGTAGTTAATTTTGTGGATTTATTGATAATTAATGCATATGTGAACGTACTTTTAGATGACTAGATGCGAAACTCTTTTTCTCGTGAGAGTGCTGAAAAATATGTATTTTTTATAACATTCGCCAGCAATGCCACACCGGAAGAAACATTGAATGGGTATTTTTTAGGGGGCCAGGAGTAGTCAGATTGATGATATGATTTTCAATAATTTTTTTTTGCTAGTCAATTGCTTTATTTCACAAAAATAAAAACATAACATTAATACATCGTGTTTGGACTTGACTTTAGTAAAATATCAAAAAAAAAAAAAAAACGAGGTTGTCTGTAAAGTTGGTTTACTGACGATAGTTTAACGTGATAACGTCATAAGAAAATACTGATGGAATGGTTGTATTTTTCAAAAGAAAATTTAAATTTTATTTGTTTGATAGATATTTTGTATGGATATAGAGAAGGAAGTAAATGGAATCGCAATGGAATTGATCAAGTTACATTTACACAAACGTGAAAAATTACGAAACATTAATCAAGTTCATGAAAGATATGTTCAATTTCGATTGTGCATCAGACGTTAATAAGTCAACAACACTAAGAGGCACCATCATCGATTTGACTTTTTCAAGACTCATTACACTCGAAACACTCCCTTTCATTTCCTACTTTTCCTATCATCATATGGCATATGCAACTACAAATATGTGAATTTATATACATATGCGCTTATATATATGTATATAATTGGCGCATACACCCTTTTTGGGTGTTTGGCCGAGCTCCTCCTCCTATTTGTGGTGTACGTCTTGATGTTGTTCCACAAATGGAGGGAGCTACAGTTTCAAGCCGACTCCGAACGGCAGATATTTTTATGAGGAGCTTTTTCATACTTGGGTATGATTATAGACAATAAACTTAACTGGAAGTTACACAATGGACAAAAACGATGCGAAATCAAGACTAGGTTTAAGGGGTTATACGCAGTTATGACTTTCAAAAAAATCGATTTTTTTTATTGCATTTTTGTAATGTACATACATATATTCAAAAGTATACGCACGAAATTTGAAGTAGATCTAAGCAATACTTTCGGAGTTAGACCTAAATATGTAGAGATGCCTCGGCACATTTTAAGGTAGGTATTGAAACTTTAAACGTGTTTTTTTCAAAACGGCATTTTTCAAGTCGGTGTACACGATATCTCGAAAACGGCTTGTTTGATCGGTCAACCGTTTTAACTCAATCTTTAAAGATACATTTTCTAGTAATTAATCGTTCCTTTTGTAAATCTGATACTTATTTTCCATTTTATAATCAATTTACGGCCAAATTTTAACGTAAAAATCGAAATCATTTCTTTTAAAAGCTGCCATTTTGTGAAAATTCACTATTTTGATTAGCCGAACGATTAATTACTAGATAATCTAATATATTAACAAAATTTGTTTGGTTTTTTGATTTCAGATAATTCAATCCTGAGTTACGATGTACACCGTAAATCGTCTTTTTTTAAAGGAGGTTCCAGAAATCGCCTGCAGCGCGCTCTATAATCAACATTTTCATAAATAAAAAATTTTTTTACGTTCTTGAAGGATGCTTTTATAACCGCCAAAAATTTTCAAATTATATTAAAATATTCTGAAGTTTCTTCAGGATAAATCCTTGACAACCCGTCTTTTATTTGCTTCATAACTGCGTATAACCCCTTAAACAATTTCATTGGCTTTTGGGGAAAAATTCAACGCTTTCACTAGAAAATAAGATACTAATATACAAAGTAATTATAACACCAATATGGAAATATGGCTCAGAGCTTTGGGGAACTGCGAGCAGTACAAATATAAAAATTATACAACAAACGCAAAATAAGATACTTCGTATAATATCAAAAGCAGAATGGTATATACTAAATGATAATATCCATGGAGAACTGAAAGTAAAAACAGACCAAGAAGAAATACGCAACAACAGCTTAAGACACACAAATCGACTACTAGAACATTCTAACAGGGAAATTCGGCAACTTCTCCGAGACGAGGAGACTTAAGCGCAAACGACCAACTGATCTGCAGATTTAAATTATGTCACAATTTTATGAATAAGAAGGAATAAATATATAATTAAATAACGAGTTAATTTTTTAAACCAATGTATATAGTGGTATTGGCTTCTAAATATTGTCGAAACCCAAAAAGAAAGAAAAATTGTAAATATTTTAAGTTGAAATAGAAACAATAATAAAGGGTTATTCCAAAAAAAAAAAAAAAAAAACCCCATAATTAAGGTTGCCCAGTAGCAATAACCACAATCAGTATTAAATACATAAATAAAAAAATTCAAAAATTCATATTTTAATGAAATTATTCAAAACTGAAATGCAAAAGTGATATAATATTTGGGTAACAAAAAATAAAATGCTGAAAAAACAAACAGAATAAGTTAAAGCAGATAACCTCTAATATTTTAAAGTTAAAGATAGTTAGGAAAAGTATGTTTGTAAAATATCTCAAACTCAAATTCAATTCCTTACCTACGCTTAGCAACCGTAAAATATTTACAGATATAAACCAACACACAGCTTTCAATAAAATTATATGTATGCAAAATGTATTTACAAATGACACAAGACGAATTAAAATTAGAAGCCGAAAAGGAAAGTTTTAATACACACTTTAATTTAAATGATTTCGTTTCAATTGAATTAATTTTAAGACAAATAATTATAAATATTTCAATCGCGGCATTTTTCCATTAGGCACAAAGAACTGTTTTCGTCAGGTATTTTTGACACATTTTTTTCTGGCAGCCCACCATTTCGCCTATCAGCTGTTCGTCATCCCATGAAGTTTTGAAATAAGCTCATGAGCGCGCTCCATTCAAAAAGAAAGAGTTTCGCATCTTGTTATCTATGGTTTTTACAAAATAATGTTAAAGTTATGGATAGGCCAAACCATTCACCCGTACTAAACCCATTGAAAACTTTTGAGGAGATTTAAAGCAACCAATCGAAAAGGAAACATTCAATAACAAGGATTTATTTGAAAAAAACTAAAGAACTGTGATATTTCTCTACCACAGAAACCTGCCGTAGGATAACCAAATCTATATATATCCTTTTTGTTCCTATTGTCACTAGTTTAAGTTTTTTGAATTATTATTTATATTTGTTATATCAATCTATGAAATAAAAACCACATTCTATTAACTTAAAAAATTGCATTGTACATATGAACGTAATATTTTAATTACCATATATGCATGAACTACCAATAATTTCCAGTACAGAAATCATTCATTTTTCAGAAAAACTAAATTTCCATTTTTTTTTTTTTTACTTTTTATTTTATTATAAAATGCATACATGTTTGATGTTTACATGTAAGTTTAGTTGGAAACAGAACCTGAAAAGTTAAAAACAAACTATTAGAAATGTATCAAGGTAATCAAATATAAATACGACTACTATTTCTGTTTAGAATATCAAATACTCAGTTCAGTTATGGTAGCACAAAAATCATTCAGCAAAAGTCTGACGTATAAACTAAATCGTCACTGTATTTAAGAACCCTATCAGAGTTAAAACGGCATAAATAATTACCTTAAAATTAAGCTCTCAATAAGCAGACACCACCAGCTTGTTTGATTTTGTCTTCGGCCTTCTTTGAGAAATATTTAGCCTTAACAATCACGGGTTGCTTGGGTAAATGTCCACGACCCAATAATTTATAATAACCCTGCAAGGAAAAGTTAAAATTAGTTTCCACAACTTTCATATAATTCATAGTTATATTCGAATCGTTGAAATTTCTGCGCAATCTGAAAGGCTTTCGCTACATGGAGAGAGCAATTGTACGGTCGCATTCAGTCCGCCCGACGCCTTGGATATATCTTCATATTAAGCAGATATTCAACTTAAATCATTTCTTTATTTTATACAAAGCCACTTACGAACTGCACCAAATCGATGACTGGGGCTTTGTTACTTTTCTCCTTTTTCAGCTCACTTAATTTATCAGCCCCAACCAGAGACCATAATTTGTCCAAGTTTATTGTTGGGCAAAATTTATGCTGGCGACGCAAATGGAAGTTTCTCATACCAACTTTGCCGAAGTAACCAGGATGGTATTTGTCGAAGTTGATTCGGTGATGGTGCATACCACCAGCATTACCGCGACCACCAGGATGCTTACGATGCTTGCCAATACGACCATGACCATGGCTCACATGACCACGCAGCTTTCTGGTCTTCTTCCTTTTAATGTTCGACTGCAAATTTAAAAAACAAACAACAATCAAATTATTTCTTGTTACACGTGTCTGGGTAGTGCACGAATAAATTCTACAATGGCTGCGCGATTATTTTTTGAGGTTATTGTCGATCACTCTACAAATATTAGATTTTAGCAAATCTTTCACTTTAATATTTTTTTACACTACGAATAATTACTTCACTTTCATATTCCAATATCCTGCATTAATAAATTCACTTATTTAACACGAAAAAGCTAAAATTGTGACTGCCAAGCACATTTAAACATCCACTCACCATCTTCAAAGTTTTCGAAAGAAAGAAATCAGTGAAGTTGGCTGTCGATGTTGTCTGTCATAGAGGCACAAGTGATAAAAGTGCGCTATTTATATCCGTCTGCAGAGATGCATTTCATATTACAACATAATAATACGTTCACATAAGAATTAATCACCTATAAATCTACCCGTTCACATATGGCAGATTACCTGCAAAATTGACAATCAGCTGTCAATACTGCTGTGAGAAGTTCTTCTTCATAGAAATTATTTTGGTGGAATATTTCGGTGTTTTTGGTTTCTTTAATTATTATAACCGATATAAAGAAATTACAAGGATAAGGAATAGCTAATTTAATTGCTCAATTGGCTGATAATAATAAACAGTTTGAGGAAATCCGTATGCGACGTTTACTGAGGTTGCAAAAAATTATGGCAGCAATACGCATGCGATATTCGATATTACATTGTATAATAAGCAAGAAAATGTCGAAGCGTTCATGAAAACTTATACAAAATATCTATCGAACAAATAAAATTAAAATTTTTTTAAAAAAATGCAACTTTTCCATCAGTATTTTTTTATGACGTTGTCACGTCGAACTATCTTCAGTAAACCAACTTTACAGACAACCTCCTTTTTAATACAAAATGTAAAAATTTAGATTCTTTCAGGTTTCACTATTTTTATTCAAAATAGGGATCTCAACAATTATATGTTAAAAATTATTGATTTAATAACCACGCACGTCTAAATGTAAAATCCACCAGCCAGCCGATTCGTGAATGCCTAATCGCTGAGAACGTCAAAATAACGATGTTGGAGGTTGTTCAGCAACTTTTTGCGCCACAGCAGCAATATTTTCAACAGAACGTCAAATTTTTGGTCTATCTTGTAAAATTATATATCTGTCTGACAAATGTTAAAGATGCCATAAAAAAGATACCGTCTAGGAATTATTCACAACTGACATCTGGCGAAATTTTTGAAATACCATTTAGTTTCGGGACAAACGCTATCGAAATTTTCGATTTCTTCATCGGGAGTCACTCACTAATTTCGAGATTTATATTTAAGTTGTCTATTAATTCACAATATATATCTCTATTATTTGTGTTTTTAATTATTTTTGTTCTTTTGTACTCGTAATATTGTCTGTAAAATTGTAATCAACTGAATAAATTTGAATTGAAATTGTCGGACATCTCGTTAATTATACACATATTTAATTACCTGAAATTTTTGGGGAATATGCTAATGATAGATTTTTTTTTCTAATAGCAATCGTTCCTCGGCAGGTATATATTCAAAATTATTCTATAAAAAATAAACTGTTGCTGCATTTGCATGCAAATTTTTTATCCGAATCCCAATTATTGAACATTTGGAACACAGCTACTGTGTGCAAAGAACTATTCATCAATACCTAAGTTCGATTTCTTCTAAATACCTTTGCTGTGAAAAGTTCATTCTCGATTGATAACATGCAAAACATCCAAAACTCTCTCCAAATTTCTAACTGTATTAACAAAAGCATTTAGGCTCAGATTAGGTTTGTATATGTATCTTTAGTGTTCTACAAAAACAACACCCATTATCTCTAAATCTCTTCTGTTAATCGAAAGCGCTGATGTTGCTCCTCAGGAATAACATTAAAAAATTTCTTATAAATGGTTTGGCCCTCGCGACCGGCATAGTTCCTTTGTACCCAGCTGTGATCCCAATTCGGGTCCAACTCTTCACAAGTTACGTATACTCGCCCATGCTCCATGGCGTAGAGGGTACCATTTCGACCAAATCCAACCTGAATAAAATAAATATATTTATGTATATATAGCAATAAATATTTACTTTTCACATACATTCATGCCTGGATGGAAACGCGTAGTTAATTGCGTGGCTAGCAAAGTGCCCTGTGAAACCCAATGTCCGTCCTGAACACGCCAGCCACGATGTTTTGGTCTTGGGTGGCCTTTCTTGTTGCGCGTGCTGCCTCCCGTCTTTTTACTCGCATTACGTATAGTTGCTGTGCAAAAGAGTTCGCTAAAATATTATTTTCTACAGCTGTAACTCCGATGATTTCTTACTCAATAAAGGCTGATCCCCTTTCAGGCACTGCAGTGACAATTTTTGCATTATTGTGAAGGACATTATCTTTGAATTTAATTAATAAAATTGCTAAATAAACATAGACCTTTTCGTTTTTAGTGAAATTCTTTTATGTCACTATCAGCTGTTTTGCTGTAGGCAGAGTTGCCTCAGCTTTTTATTGTTTTTTTTGTTTCTATATTTTTTTATTGCGGCAAAACCTCACAAAAGTAACGGCATTAGCGATCTTATTAAATTAAACTGTTCATATTTCAGAATTAATAAATTTGCATATTTTTTAACAATGAATACAGATTCTGAAAAGGCACAGTCATCTCAGGGAGACCCAGTACTTACACAATTTCTACGTGAAAAACTTAGGGAAATTTCTCAACACCAGCGGGAATTGCACCGTGCCAAGTCCAAAGATGCATTGCGATTCGGTTTGGGAGAGATTAATAAAAAAGTGGAGGAGATAAATAACCTAACCGTAAAAGATGTAGAAGGTTTAATAACGCGAATAAAACGGCGCAAACATGCATCGGTAGAGGAAATGTATCAATTGAGTCATGCGTTCCTGCAGAGTATGGACCATATAAAGTTGTTCGCCAAAGTTCCTGGTATTTTGCATATCATTGTAAAAGAACTCACCGGTAACATAATGTATATATGTAAATTAATAATTATAACTTACTAATATTCATAAACCATATCACTAAAGGTATCGACTCTGGGCGTCAAATAGGCGCGGTGGAATGTCTTTGCAATTTATCACTTGGTGAGGCGCCAGTTTGTGAAAAAATCACAAATACGGCGGGCAGTTATTTAGTTACCTACCTGGATAGCCTTGATGACCGCTTAAAGCGTACATCGCTCTGGACAATTGCTAATACAGTCTCAACGAGCCAGAAAGCGGCGCAAACTATCGTACAAATGGAAATAATACCCAAATTGTGGGACCTATATGTAGATGATAGTGGCGATACTGATCCAACAAACGACTTTAGAGAGGACGCAGCTATTTGTTTACAGTTGTTAGTAGCGTCTAATAATCGAGTACTTAGAGCCCAGGATTTACTCTTCATAAAAGAGCATATGTGCAAGAAAAAGCGTAGTAGCTTAGCTGGCGAATACCATTTGCAACTGTTATTCCATACTGAAGTTGTAAATCCAATGATGGATTTAACTATGGAGCAAACTATTTATTTGGTAGAATTTACCCTGGATAATTTGTGTACCACTGAAGACTTTATAAGCAATAGTAATCGTCTAAGAATTCTGTATGGCGTACGCTTATTGGCTAATATGCTAGTAGGCCAGCCACATACGCTTGGTGTGCTGATCCAACAAATAAGAGATGCTTGGAATACAAACTTAGAGGATATATTGAACAGAATTTTTGAATTCGAAGAAAAGGAGCTAACGTTAGAAACAATTTATTTACTGAGGCACTTAGTGCCGCAGCAAGAGGTGGTTGGCCAAACTCTACCATGTCAATTAGAAAATCTTCGAATTCCAAAATTTGACGGATATGATGAGTTACTCCGTAAATGTCAAGGTTAAATTATTATATAACTGTGATTAGAGTATTTTCGAGGATCAAATATGTATTTTCAATAAAAAGTCGCTATAACTAAGAAGTTTATTTTGAAACGAGTTTCTGATTTAGGGTGGCTAGAAATCGAATCACTATGCTGAGTGTTTATTGGTTGCTATTACGGGCATAATAGGTACATATAAATAGTTATAGCGACCGACACTCTGCAGCAAAATGCATCTGTAAGCATTTTCAATCATCAACAAGTATCGTATAAAAACCAATGGATTCAAAGAAGTTAAAATTATTCAAACGTCTATTCAGTAAGGCGTTTGGCCAAACTCCTCCGGTTTGTGGCGTGCGTCTTGGAGGGACCTACAGTTTTAAGCCGACTCCGAACGGCAAGGTTTCTTCATTGTTTGCCGAGTGGCGACCGCTATTAGAAAAAACTTTTTTCATCATTTTGCTATTTCGTGCAAGGAAATTCGAACCCACGCACTCCCGAATGGTAGTCACGCATCAGTCTATTCGGCTGCAGTGGCCGCCGAATATATATGTATACGAATTACCAGTTTTTCCGCGTATATTTGTGAGCAGTAAATTGAAAAATTATAATATGTTTACACGATTATCCCAAAATTCAATGAGCCGCATCGTAATCGGATTTACTTGTATGTAAAATATATACAAGTTTCTTATCGAAGGCTGACTTCCAACATTAATAGATCACTTAAAACCAAATCATAAATTAATAGAAAATGGTACATATATTAAGTAAATAACTAAATGTAACTAGTTCAAGAACTAGACTGAACGTACTTGTCGTGACAAGATAAATGTACCACTTCTCCATTGGGATACCGCACGAATGCTGGTGGATTTGTGAAACGTTTTTTACAATGTGGGCACACGGTAAACTCTGTTAGTACAACGGATTTATTTTCCTCTGCGTGTATCTCGCTTCTGACACGTTGAATTTCGGATTTTAATAACCTGGCCATCACTTCGTTCTCATGTTGTTCAGCGATTTCAGTACGCAGCACGATTTCCAAGTAATTCCATATGGACTGCACTGGCATGTCATCCGGCAACAACTGTTAAGCAAAATAATATGCAAATATGAATGGTACCTAAATGTATGTATGTGGTATGGTGATATACCGGAATAACGACGTAAGGGTCGATTTTCTCAGCATATTTACTTAGTAGCTCCAGTACGATTTGTTCGTTCGGTCGCAAAAAATCTGGATGTAAGGCAACATCTTCATATGGAGGCTGACGCGCTGGATTCAACAGCGTCTTCAAAAGAGTAGCAAAAATGTTCTTATCATTCTCATAATTTGTCTCACAGTACTCAGTAGCTTTTTGCGCATCACCTAACACTTGCATGTAGATTGCCAATACTTCTCCATGTTTCTTAAGTCGACCGAGAATCAACGCACGCTCTTCAAGCAACTCATTTGTAGGAAAATCTTTCAGCACCACCTCCGGTGCATAGTTCTGCGAGTTCTTTAAGAAGTCGCATAGCTTCTCACGCCATTTCTTTAAATTTTCGTTCGCTTCACTGTTAAATAAACACAAGAATAATTTTCCCTTCATATTCCAAATAAACGCTTCCAAAACAACGCAAACCTTTTGTTCGTAGACGCATCCTTCTTTGACTCTTCAAGTAGGTTGTGCACTTTATCACGATACTGTTTTGCTAATACATTGTGTAGAAGGGTATTGCTGTCTTTCCATACATTGATTACATGTTCCAAGTAGGGAATGACTAAAGTTTTATGACGACTAAGCAGGAAATCGAGTACATTGGCTCGGGGCAAGTTTTCGACCTCAATGAAATTATCCGTAAAAATACGCAAACCAACTTCGGGCGACTCTTTTAACACCCAATCGCAGAACTCGAATATTAAAGACATTTGTGGGCTGCCTAGTTGCTGTAAATATTTTATAGTACGATCATGACCATAAAGACTCGAACCCTCGACTGAAGCCTGCGCTTTCAACAATTCTAAAGCTTTCCTATGTTTGCCATTCATTTGATATAGTATTATCAGCTCAGATATTTTATCATGCTTTTTCAAAGTCTTTTCCGATTCCTCTAAATGACACTGATTTAAACGTAAAAGTGGGGCAACCAGCGAATCATTGGTCTGCAACAAAAAAGAAATTAGAAATGTAGGCAAGAAATAATTCCACGATAGAAAAACTAGCCTGCAGATAACATTTCAATAACGTTGTGTCTACTATGGATAGGAGAGATTTGGAGGTACTTTTAGTGTCACGTAGTTTGACAACTTCTTTTTGACGAGCTAATGCGAGAAATTCTATCAACGCTAGAAGTGCATTTTCCATATCTTTCTCTTCTAAATGTGCAATTGGTGGTGCGGGCACAGCTGCCTCATTGGTTTTGTTCGTCTGATCCTGTAGCAAATTCGGAAAAAGCCGAATAACATCATATGGATCGGCAGCAGCCTTTTCGAATTCCTTCATCGAATCGGCAAATTGTTTGTTAGCAAATAGTTCACGGGCATAACGCATGTGTATTTCGCGAATCGTAGCAGCTTTGTTTTCTTCCGGCTCTTCGGAAATAGACTATGTATGAGTTAAGATATAAAGTCAATATTATAATTAAGAATTATACTTAGTTATTACCGTCAGCCCGATGGCGAGTTGAAATTTCTTCTGCTGTAGCAAAATATTACGTTGCGTCGGCACATCTACCATTCGAATACACCATAGCTCAGAATTGGCAGCAGCAAATATTGTGCCTTTTCCAGAGTGCACTAAGAACTTGGTTTTACTCAGCTCCGGTATAGTTTGCACAAGGGTGTCCTTATTTAAACTGCTCCCCTCAATGCAACGCACTTCTATAGCATTTGCCACGCGTCCGATAACGTAAGGTTCATCCCAAACTTACCCGAGATAATCGCAAGAAAAAAACGGTTAATTTATATAAATAATATACTTTTTATGGTACCTATATCAAGTAATGCACTGCTCCACATGATTGGCTTCGGCTTAGTTTTAATTTCAACACTTCCAACTGATGCCTCAATTGTGCCGAATGTTTTGCGCTTTTCGTCATCTTTTTTTACATAGTCACTTGTATCAATGGTAACTAGATACTGGTCTTTAGAAACACCTAACATATTATGTTTCATAATGCAAATACAGGGATCCATGCTGTGTGATGATGAGGTCACTATCAAATCGTGCTTCTCAGGTTTGCTTGCGAGCATCTGCAAATATATTCAAGTAATTTGTGACTAATATTTAATGAAATCTTACGTTATAAATGACGTATTCATCTTTAAATCCAATGCAAACAGCATCATCCACCCAACTCAGAGCTTTAGGGACATCTTTCAGTTCAATACTAAAAGCGAATGTGTTTAATTTGTCTTGTTTCCAGTAAAAGAATTGTAATTGGCGCTTAATTGCACAGCAAACACCAATAACGGTAGTCATCTCACCGGCCGGAAGCTTGGCAGGCTAAAATTAAATGTATATATTCCGGATTTTAATGACTATATATAGTAGCTGATGCTTTTCCGTTGTCTTTGAATGCAGCGACTTTTAGATTGGATTAGATTACATACCTTTACATCCAAAGCAAATAAAGTGCAACCTTTGGTGGCCACAGCACTATGTATGAACGTAAAATTGCTACCTACTCCACTGATATCGCAAACATGCAATGTATTGTCCGTTAGCACAAAGAGAAGGTGCTCCGCCGGTATGACCTGCATCTGCACAATAGCTTTTTTACTAAAATTCTTATTAAACATTAACATATCCACAGCGCCACTCTCATCCACAGAGTACATAATAAGCTGGCCACTGCGAGTGCCCAAGATGACATTGTTACCTGTAAGTAAACAATGGAAGGTATGAACATTAATTTTAGTGTCAGTAATTTCCTAATAGATTTGTATGATAAACATTCTGCGTAAATACATGAACGTATTTTTATGTTCTGAGCGCAAGTCCGATATTTCAATATTTGGACAATGTTGCTAGAGCGATAGTCCTTGGCTGGATATATAACCCGGACATTCCTATAGTGTAGAAATTATTGTCGTGGAAAAGGTAGATTTGTTGCTCACCAAATGCGGCTATAGATTCTATTTGTACGCCTTGTTTTAAAATAGTGTGGATATTATAAGCCTGATGCATTGTTTATAAAAATTTGTTTAATTGCAAAAATTTGTGATAAAAAATTACAAATAGATGCAACGTTAGAAGAGTTGCCATCACCTTTAATTCTTTGATTAAGCCCGGAGCGAACTGCTGCATTTAAGAGCTCGCGCTGCAAATTTTAACTAACACCGGATTTACACACGGAGACATCTGGAAGGGAGACACTGGAAATTTTCTTTTCATGTCTCATTCGCGGCCACACGGGCAAAATTGTTTTCGGCAACATTTTGACATTTAATGCTTTAGCATCGTCTGGTTCGGATGTATTCTCGCACGCGCTTACATGTAAAGCGGAAAACGTTCGTCAACAATTTCTTAAATATATGAATGAAAAATGCAAACTGGCTAAATAATAAATAATTTCTTGTTTTTTTATTTAAATATATTTATAAATTAAAAATACTTCTTACATAAATAATTAACTTAAAATTAATTTGAGTATCTAGAAATGCGGGGAAAATTAGAATTCAACATAAAAATGCCCCATAATATATTTTAAATTATACCTACTTTACTAGCAAAAATAAACGTGCATTTCCCAAGCAGTGTTCGGATGTTTGTCATCTTTGTTATCTTCCGTTTGCTTGAAAACCAACACATAATTCAGAACCTTCTCCCACAAAAGAAAAAAACGAATGAAGCAACTGTCAAAAATTGGAAAGATTGGAAATACGAATAAGAAGAGCAAAGCGTGTCGCCAGTACAGGAGACAAATTCCCTTCTCTCTTCCGCGGCCGTCCTTCACCCTCGAACGACCCGATTTACACGAGGAGACATCTGGAAGGGAGACACTGGAAATTCTCTTTTGATGTTTCATTCGCGTACACACGGGCAAAAATGTTTCAGCGACATTTTGACATTTAATACTTTAGCATCGTCTGGTTCGGATGTATTCTAGCACGCGCTTACATGTAAAGCAGAGAGCGTTCGACAACAGTTTCTGAAATATATGAATGAAAAATGCAAACTGGTTAAATAATAAATAATTTGTTGTTTTTTTTATTGAAATATATTTATAAATTCTTATTTCAATAAAAAAAATTAAATTAAAAATACTTCATATGTAAATAATTAACTTAAAATTAACTTGAGTATCTAGAAATGCAGGGAAAAAGTAGAAATCAACATAAACATGTCCCATAACTATTTTAATTTATACCTACTTTACTATCAAAAATAATCGTGCATTTCCCAAGCAGCGTTCGGATGTTTGTCATCGTTGTTATCTTCCGTTTGTATGAAAACCAACACATAACTTAGAACTTTCTTCCACAAGAGAAGAAAACGAATGAAGCAACTGTCAAAAATTGCTTTAAGATAAGAAATACGAATAAGAAGAGCAAAGCGTGTCGCCGAGTACGACCCGATTTACACGAGGAGACATCTGGAAGGGAAACATTTTGTTCGGTGGCGAAGGACGGTCGGGGAAGAGAGAAGGGATTTTGTCTCCCGTACTCGGCGACACGCTTAGCTCTTCTTATTCGTATTTCCAATCTTTCCAATTTTTGACAGTTGCTTCATTCGTTTTTTTCTTTTGTGGGAGAAGGTTCTGAGTTATGTGTTGGTTTTCAAGCAAACGGAAGATAACAAAGATGACAAACATCCGAACACTGCTTGGGAAATGCACGATTATTTTTGCTAGTAAAGTAGGTATAATTTAAAATATATTATGGGGCATGTTTATGTTGAATTCTAATTTTCCTCGCATTTCTAGATACTCAAGTTAATTTTAAGTAAATTATTTATGTATGAAGTATTTTTAATTTAATTTTTTTTTATTCAAGTACAATAATTTACAAATACAGTGCACTCGCGATAACTCGAACTAATTAAAACAGGCGCTGTTCGATTTATCGAATTTGTTCGACTTATCAATTGAGTGTGCTATGTTAAAAAAACAGTCATCGATATCGATTTTTCGATCGATTGTTGAAAATGGAAGCCAGTAGAAAATTTCTGTAGTATAGTTTCGTTATACGAATTACATTTTGGTCCATTGGCTGGATCAATGGTGTCACATTCGGCGGCATAAACATAGTTAAAATTAAACCATCCTCGGACTTTAATTCGATTTCGTTGGGATGTGATGGGGCATTATCAATTAGAAGAAGAGCCTTCTCAGGTAGTCCCCCATCTTTCAAATATTTTCTTACCTAAATATTAAAGTCATTTAAGGTTAAATAACTTGGTTAAAAAAATTGTTTTAATGAATCTGGATTTTACCTGCGGCACGAACGAATTATGAAACCAGTCTTTGAAAATCGCCGAAGTCATCCAGGCTGATTTCGAATTTTTGTACTCCACCGGACAGTTAAAATTTTTGAAAACACGAGGATTTCTTGCTTTGTCAATAACGAGAAGTTTAAGCTTATGGTTGCCGGTAGCGTTAGTGCAAGCCATAAATGTAAAACGCTGCTTTTCAGACTTTCTTCGCGGTGCTTGTTTTTCCGACAACGAAACATAAGTTTTTTCAGGAAGAAGTTTCCAGTACAATCCGGACTCGTCGGCGTTATAGATTTGGTCGGCACATATCTCCATTTCCTTTATTTTTTCTTGTAAAGCCATTTTGAAAGGGTCTACCAGCTCTGGCTGTGATGACAGTTTTTCTCCAGAAATTTTTAACAAACGTACTCCATAACGTTTCTTAAAGTTTTGAAGCCACCCGTCACTGGCAAAAAATGTAGAATTTTCCCCACACAACTGGGTATGAAAAGCTTTCGCTTTTTCTTTCAAGATGAGTCCACTTATTGGGTAATTCTTTTTTCTTTGGGACAGAAACCATTTGTATAAAGCGGCTTCCATTTTAGGAAACTCAGAAGCTTTTAAAGTTCTCCTCTTCCCAGGATCCAAAAATGTGTTGTTTACTGCTTTTAAAATTGCCTTATCTTTCTTTTTTATAAGACTTATGGTGGACTTGGCTACCCCATATTCCTTCGCTAGAGAAGTAACACTACGTCCACGTTTAATTTTGTTAAGGACTTCAGCCCTCTCTTTTAATGTTAAACACTTCAACCTTTTACGATCCATTACTCACGTGCACTAATACACTACAAATGACAAATTTAAAGCAATTTGGTCAATGCAAGATGTTGTTCCCAGAAAACTAACGGGATATTAACGCCGAAATATTCATATGGATAATACACTAGTATACATATAATTTATATACATATACTATTACATATGTATCTATGTACAAAATGTACATGTTTGAAAAGAATGTGTGTACAAATAAATGTGTTTTTTTGTTCGAGTTATAGCGCTTTTTTATTGTTCGAGTTACAAAGAAGTCAATAGGGGAAAAAATGTGTTCGAGTTAGCACGTCGTTCGACTTAGCGGCTATTCGAGTTACCGCGAGTGCACTGTATATTTAAATAAAAAAACAACAAATTATTTATTATTTAGCCAGTTTGCATTTTTCATTCATATATTTCAGAAACTGTTGTCGAACGCTCTCTGCTTTACATGTAAGCGCGTGCTAGAATACATCCGAACCAGACGATGCTAAAGTATTAAATGTCAAAATGTCGCGAAAACATTTTTGCCCGTGTGTACGCGAATGAAACATGAAAAGAGAATTTCCAATGTCTCCCTTCCAGATGTCTCCTCGTGTAAATCGGGTCTACGGGAGACAAAATCCCTTCTCTCTTCCCCGACCGTCCTTCACACTCGAACAAAATGTTTTCCTTCCAGATGTCTCCTCGTGTAAATGGGCACTACGAGAAAAGGACAGGGTTGCCATATATATGTAAAATACGTTATACATATTTACATAATTGCTTTAGAAATGTGTCCTTTTCGTTATATTTTTTCAAATATAGATGAATTGTTATGTTCATAAAAAATTGGTAATTTGTTCCCTTGTGTGAATTTCCCTGTTACTAATCGATCACTATAAATGGAGTGGACAATAATTTCTTCGTTTTTTTTTAATTCTTTTTCGTATTTCAATAATTGCAATATAACACCTTCGAGCCACATTTCGTCGATCAACTGGCCGACTCGAAAATTTCCAAAGGTTAAAGTTTAAGTCTTGATACATATTGGAGGGAATATAGAGATGGATTCCTACCTGGTAAATATCCTTCGTGGGACATAGGGAGTAAAAACGAGCTATAAATACCCAAAGCGGAGGTATATATGTATGAAAAAATATGTTTAACGTTGTTTTTTTTTGTCACCTTTCTGCAGTTTTCGCATTGCTTGTATTATAACTATTTATTGTAAAATATTATGTTTTGTATATGATTTGCTATATTACTTGTTTCTAAAATTTGTTATTAAATTCATAAATGTTTTTCCCGCACTTAAGTTTATCCTCCTATCTACCTAACTATTCAATAGAATAAAAATTCCGTACATTTTCGAGCAAAGGAAAAAAGTTAATTGTAAATCCAAAGTGTATTAAATAAAGTAAAATACGTATGTGAAATTTAATTTTTCTTTATACTTATTTGGCATATGTTACGGGAATGACACCTATTTTTTTCATTCAAAAAAATCAAGCTTGAAATTGAAAAATAGTTAAAAATGCTAAAAAATTACTTTTTCGAAAAAAAAAAACTAAAAATAATATCGAACACTTGTTGAAATAATTATAACGTTGAGAGTAAACTATGTAACAGTACTGCTATACATACATGTGTAAAACGAATGGCTTTTATACTCAGGTGCAAAAAACCCAAACGGGTTAATTAAGTACACAAAAAAAAAAATATTTATTTCCATGTTGTCAAATAAGGCCGTGTCCATACAGAGAAACTTTTGTTGCTTCAACTTTGCGAATTCTATTTTGGTGTTGTAGGAGACGTTAAACAGGGCAATGCCGTTGCTTGCAATTACTTTGGTTTCTAGTATACAGCCAACAACATTGAGACGCTAGAAAGCACAAAGCGAATTTCCTCGAGTACGAGCATTTCCGTGCCGCTCACCTTCCCTCGTCTCTCCTTCTTCCACAAGTTACCCTGATGAATGCGGTCTAAGCGTACGTTTAATACTTAATCCACTAAATCCACTGGATACTCAAATGATTCAAACGGTTCTGATGGCGAATTTATGAAATAAATGATAGGGAAGATGATGGTTTATTAGAGGAACTATAGAGACGGGAAGAGAAAGAAAAGGAATACTTGGAGGAAATAGTGCCTTTCTACCCTGGTGGGAATTATAGGATGTATACTAAAGTTTCTTTTTATGTGAAAAGGGTGCATGCAGGGCAGTAAATTGCGTTACTATCTATAAAGTACTTCTCATTTTGAATGCGCAAGAAAACCCCCGGTGAACATTGAATATTTACTGAATTGGTGTTTTGATAAAAACTTACAAATTGAACGCGGTTAAGTTGGGTCGCGAGTTGGACTGAATTTTTTAAAGTATATTTTCTTGAAGTTATGGCGACTAATACAATAATATTGATGCATTAAAATGATATTTGTTTATATATACAATAGTACATAAATAATAAATAAAATGTTGGAAAGATTGGCTCTATTATCTTAATTAAAATGATTTTTGTGTACAAGTTAAAGATGAACTTTCATCAGACGCTATATCACAAAGTAATCAATACAAATAGAGAAGTTTCATTTTTGTAACTCTCATAATTGAGAAAATGAATACATATGTCATAAGTTTAACATAAGTCAAGTTACAGTTTGTCATAGGTTCAAAAAAATGAAAACGAATATAAAATAAAGCATATTATATATAAACAGATAGTAAGAGTTTGTAATTTCGGCTTATAAATTAGGGGCAAATTAATACGTAACAGATATTTCATCTTATATGTATGCAATTACGCTATATTGCGTTTAAATCATCTTCGTCATCTTCATCTTCAAACAATGCAATAATACGTTTGTGTTCGACCTCTCTTTCAATATCCTTCAGCTGTGCCTCCTCCGTTGGTTTGATTGGTTGTATTGGCATATGATTGTGATACATTGCATTGTGAATTTCGAGTGCGGCGAGTGTCTCAAATAGTAAATTACATGGATTGCAACGTGCACTAAAGCTAACATTACGACGCAATGGAGTTAGGGGAATGGTTTTTGGCGTAACTGCGGCTGGTGATGTTGCATGTTGCTTGCTGGGTGGCGTTAGGGGTAATAAGTCTTTACGTACATTTATTAAAAGTGTGCCTGGTTCTGTGCCACGTGTGGAATTTCCAGATGTTGGCGACTGTTGACTGGCAGCCTGTTGCAGTTTCTGAAGGAATGTTAAGCGTTCGGCTGTATCTTTCAGTGCACTCACAACATTATCGGCACGAGCACTACAATTAAAGGTGGCAGTAATTGGTGTGGTGCTTTTAAGAGCCAATAAAGCAATGGGTTTTTTAACATCTGGGTCCAGTTCGAGATCTAAATTGGGTAAAATATTTTGAGACCGCTCTATTTCGTATAAAACGTTGTTATTTATTGTTATTGGTGTGGTGGCATTGCTGCGTACTATCTTTTGGCTTTCAAATATCTTACCGCCGGTAATTACATCATTAGTTGTAAGATTTTTATCGTGTGCATTGGAGTTGGTTTTAGTTTGTAAATCAGTCATTTTATTATGTTTAGCTAAATCATAGCGCTTACGAGATTTTTCATTGTATGCTACCTGTGCAGTTGTTTGCTTCTGATCGCCTGACGATGCGGCAGAGCTTTTGCATTCGCTTTCTAAACGGCATTTGCTTTTCTCTTCCGCGTTGCTTCCATTCTGTACTAAATCGGGGAGCAACATGTCACCACAATTCGCTTTCTTCAGCCACTCGCAAGTCTTGCGGATGCAGAAAATCATGCGTCGCACAAATTCATGTGGCGAAATAGCCTTACTGCGGCGGATATCCAACAGTCTATTAATTTCCTCGATATATGTGAGGAATTTATATTCGATACATGTGCTCATGTGCTCATTATACGAATCTTCAAACATAAAGCGACGGAAACATGCACGACATTTGCGTTCCTTACAACTTTCCGGTATGTTGATTGTAATAGCATCACGTAGCTCGTCTATATCCATAATATCATCTTCTTCGAAATTCTTTTCTTTGTATGAAAAAATGTTGTGCTTCTGCGCGATTACGGTCACGTCGTTTTCATCGCTCGATGTGGCTGTTTGAAAGTCTTCTTCGGCATAGCGATCACCACCGCTTGCAATGGTATTTTCAAAATCCAATGCTGAACTATCCTTTCTGCGTTTATACGTTTGCAGACCGGCGTTAGTGTCTTTATTGAAGAGCAAATTCAGATATCGTAACTGTTGTTCGATATTTTGTTGAGTGGGAGCATTCGCTTGAAAGTTGTTATTTAGCAATTGTTTACACACTTTATTCTGATCTTGCGAATAATTATTGTTAAGTAGATTAGTGTCTACTTGACGTTCATTTGTAAAATTCAGTTCTTGCGCAGTAATTAATAGACTATCTTTATCAATATTTCTTTTGCTTGCGCTGTTCTTTTGGTTTGGTTGCTGCAGCAAGTAAACGGCTTTCAAAGTCAAAGAGTTGTTAACACATTGTTCACGAAAAGATACTGCATGTTTTAGGTAGGAAATGCAAAGTGCACAGATCTTATTTGGCAAACCATCATTTTCAGAACACTATTAATTTGAGAAGGTAAATTAGTATTAATTCTTAATATCAAAGCTTTCATACCTTTAGTCCTGTTGTTTCCTCCAACAGGACGTTTATTGTTTTCTGCCAATTTAGGAACTCATTTGAGCTGGCATGTAAATACGCTGGTATCTTCTCGAAAATCTCGTATTCAGCAGGACTGGAACATATACGACAAATAGTATTCCAATTTGACATTTCTCACTTAAAAATATTTTTTTATTAGTATTAAGGGTATGATTAAAGGACCAACGGAGTGAACAGCATTTGCAATTTTCGGACAATATAACTTTTACAAAATCACAACACAAATACACAGCTGAAAATTGCAAAGATTGTTGAGTAAACAAGCAACAAAAAATTCCGACTCGACGACAGCTGGATATTTGACAACTAGTCGTCGAAAAGTCATTTGCTTCATTTGTTCAACCCTTAAGTGATACTATACATGAAATCTGAATAAAGCATGAGTAAACAGATTTTGATTTTTGTTTTTCTAAAATTTATTTGAATAATTTTGGAAGGGTGATACAGTAAAACTTCGTTAATCCGGATCAATGAAAACCAGCTACTCAAATCGCTGGGCTAATCAGTTGAACAGAACCAAAATTTATAAAGCAAGGCATTTCGGCAAGTGAGACAACGTTTGCGAAAATATTTGCTTACATTTCTCACTGAAGGCTTATTTTTCAGCCTGCGGCAAAGGCTAAATTAAAATAAATCCATCCTATCTATCTAATCGATACATACAACCTAAACCCCATCATTCAATCTTTGAATCACTTTGTATGGTCCTTCCTAGAACTGTTGTGGTTTTGGAGAAGCCCCTTTCTTTGCGGATTACAAAGAATTACCAAATTACTTTCGGTGAATCCTTCGTAGTTCACAGCACGGGCAAATCGATCCTTCATTTTGTTACTCATTAGCTGGGTGTAATTCATCCATGCCACCCTGCAGTATTTCCGAATGACTACCTTCGTCCATTGCAGGAGCGGTACCTCTTCCGAACGCTAAATCACCCGGAAGCCTTTAATAACTTCCAAAGATGGCCCTTGCAGGCGATTGGACAGTAGTTTTATGTACAGCTGAGTGATATGCCAACAGGAACAATTGGATGTGTTTGTCTCAATTTCGTTAGCACTTTCCGACTACTTTTTGCAAGTGCTCATACAGATTGCGGTTGAATCGTTCGCCCATTCCATCCGATTGCGAGTACAAGGGTATTGTACGTGTGTTTTTAATTCCAACAAGCAAATCTGGACATTAAAAACTGTGGACTCGAAGTTTCATCCTTAGTCTGAATGGAACTCAATAGGTGTTCTAGGCTGAGTCACCCAGTTCTGCACAAAAACATCAGCAATAGTACACTTACTTACTACTTACTGAAGTAATCCATAACTACGAGGACATATTTGTTGCTGGAGTCACTTGTTGGAAACAGACCCGTGGCCACTCGCTCAAATAGTGAATCCACGTTGTATTTCTGAAATCTTTCACGAATTCTCTCTTTTGGATCTTTTGCTGCCATACACTGTGTGCAATTTCGAATCCATTCTGCAACTGATTCTCTGCAATTTACCCAGTAAAACAGCATCTTAAAATTCTCCAGCGTTTTAGTGATACCCACGGATATAGTTCTGGATTTAGAAACTATAATCAGATGACGGGAATTATTTCCGTCTTCGCTTTTCCATATGCAATGTAGAGCTTCCTCAATAATTATAAGGCTATTCCCCTTCACACAATATGCCTTATAATACGTTCATTACGTTCATTCTACGTACGTAGATTATCTCCTTTTTCGTACTTAACTCACAATCCGTAATTAAAAAGCGAGATTACCCATACAAAATTTCTCTCCCGATATCTGAGATTATAAATAATCCTAGATTATTACCATACTTTTTAAAAAACACAGAGTGTTTTCTGTATTACAGATCATAATTTTTGCGAGTGTAAAGAGAAACGTCAAAGTAAAAAACTAAATAAAATGGATGCCGGCAAATAAAACAATTTGTAGACAAAATTCTAATAAAATTTTTGTTAGGTATTATTAACTATACATTCATATAACAGAAAAGAAGCGTGTGCCCATAAATGTGTGTCCTCTCATTACTTATTATAAAAAGTAATATCGAGTTTCGTTGCCATAATTTTTTGAAACCTCAGTAAACGTCGTTTGGGGATTTCCTCCTACTGTTTATTACTAGTAGCCAATTGCGCAATGAAATTAGCAATTCCTTCTCCAAACCAAAAACTCCAATATATTCCACCAAAATAATTTATATGAAAAAAAACCTTTCAAAGCAGTATTGAAAGCTGATCGTCAATTTTTCAGGTAATATTCCATATGTGAAGGGGTAGATTAATTTTGTGGATTTATTGGTAAATACTGCATATGTGAACGTACTTTTATTCGTGCTAAGAAAGTTGGTTACTACCTTCAGTCTGGAATCAAAATGTATAAAAAACTTCACGCCATTGTTACTATTGATGTAGCCCATTATTTCATCACCACTAAAAAACCAACTTCTTTTTGACAATTCACTTTCAGTGTAATGAACTACCGATTTAACGTGGTTCCTCTACTCTACGAAATCTAAACCGACTTTTTTTACAGTAGTGACCAGTGACGCAATGGTTGAGCGAGATTATACAGAATAATTTACTGATGTTATGTATAGATACGGTATTTATACAGTATTGATGCGATTCTTCTACATTGCATAGATACGCTTTGGAAAACGCCTAATATGTATATTAAACGGAGCAGTATTTATAGAAGGAGATGAAATACCCACTTTTTTAAATTACTTTAAAAATTAAAAATTGTTTTTTGAGGGACGTTGGCATAGTATAAAACTGAATTATTCCAAATTTATTTAGTAAATGGAATCCATCCTTTTATCTGCAATATGTTAATTACACAGTGCGAAAATTTTCAAGTCATGGGCTCGGGCCCAGACCAAACCAATTTCAAATGAAAGTATTCATGTAGAATAGTAAAACCCCAACTGGGTGTTGGTCTACCGGGTAACAATTTTTTTTTACAGTGTTTAAAGTTTCGCAATATTACAAATATTGATTTTTCTTAAATTTCGTCTTAGAAGACTTTTAGTAAAATTCAATGATACATTTTTTTGTAGAACATTTTAACCCGTTCAATCCCACCGTTAAAATTGTTCAAAAGCCCTCTTAAGCTGGGTATTAAAGGGTTAATATGTTCTACAAAAAGATTCCTTAGAAAATTGCACTAGCGGTTGTCAAAAACATTGACCACCTATGGGTTAACCGTATTGATACGTTCACATATAAGTAAATTATCTACTTTTCGTGCTTAACTCCCAATCCGTAATTAAAAAGCGAGATTGCCCATACAAAATTGCTCTCCCAAGAGATTATAAAATAATCCTAGATAATAACCATGCCTTTTGACATGCAACCCTGTGTTTTCTGTGTAATAGATCATTATTTTTACGAGTGTAAAGAAAAACGTCAAAGTAAAAACTAAATAAAATGGATGCCGGCAAAGAAAACACATTTGTAGACATAATTCTAATGAAATTTTTGTTAGGTTTTATTAATTATGGATTCATATAACAGAAAAAGAAGCGTGTAATTTTTTTAAATATTCACAATACGCCAAATCTTGGAAAATATCCATGAAAGGAGAATCGACACACACCATATTTTCGTCGATTTCAACGCTGCATTCGACAGTACGGAAAGGAGTTACTTGTATGCCGCGATGTCTGAACTTGCAATCCCCGCAAAACTAATACGGCTTTGCAAGATGACGTTGCTCAACACCAGCAGCGCCGTTAGAATTGGGAAGGAGCCGTTTGATACCAAACGAGGTTTCAGACAGTTTGACTCGCTGTCGTGTGACATTTTTAACCTGATGTTGGAGAGCATCGTACGGGTCGCAGAACTTAATCGCTCAGGCACAATATTTTATAAGAGCGTACAATTGCTGATGTAAATATCAACCGCGCTGATAGTTCTGTCTTCTCCAAACTGGATAAAGGGGCAAGCGAATGAACGAGGACAAAACGAACTACATCCTGCCTTCAAACAAACAGTTGGCGCACTCGCGTATCGGCACCCACGTCAGTCACGTTGACAGTTATAATTTCGAGGTTTTTAAAAGACTTCGTTTATTTAGGAACCAGCTTTAACACCGATAACAATGTCAGCCTTGAAATCCAACTCAGAACCTCTCTTGCCAACAAGTGCTACTTTGGACTAAGTAGGCAACTGAGCAGTAAAGTCCTCTCTCGACGAACAAAACTAACACTCTACAGGGCTCTCATCATGCCCGACCTAACGTGTGGCGCAGAAGCGTGGACGATGACAACATCCGATGAAGCGACGCTTCGAGTGTTTGAGAGAAATATTTTGCGTAAGATTTTTGGACCTTTGCACGTTGGCAACGGCGAATATCGCAGGCGATGGAACAATGAGCTGCATGAGCTTTACGACGACATAGACATAGCCCAGCGACTAAAGATCCAGCGGCTACGTTGGCTTTGCCATGTCGCCCAAATGGATACAAACGCTCCGGCTTTGAAAATATTCGATGCGGTACCAGCTGGTGGTAGCAGAGGAAGAGGAAGGCTTCCTAACACGAGAAAGAAACGACTGACGCGCTTTGTTAAACTCGGCCAAAATCGCGTAAGCGGTTATCACGCCAACTAAAAAGTTAATCTCGCTTTCAGATTACAGATTGGGAGTTAAGCACGAAAAAGCAGATCATCTACTTATATGTGAAAGTATTAAAACAAAATTTAAGAAAAATAAATATTTGTACTGAATTTACCATATTACTTAATATGGTATTTGATCAATATTGCGAAACTTTAATACACTATAAAAAAAATTTGTGACCCGGTAGACCAAAACCCAGTTGGGGCTTTACTATTCTACGTAAGTACTTTCGTTTGCTATTGGTTTGGTTTGTACCCGAAAATTGCTGTCGCACAGTGTTAGTAATTGAAGTCTAGGAAATTATATAACTGGTTTAAAACTTTATTCCAAATTAATGTTTTACCCAAATTAAAACACATATATAAAAGTATTTTTTATATTGAATAACTTTAAACTTACATCTGTTGAGATTTTCGCTTTCGGCCAACAATTTTGGCCAATTATTTTCTAATAATATACATACATACATAAGTATGTAGTTTAAGGAAAGCTTAAATTGTTTTAAATTAGCTTATTTAGAATATACATGCATTCGTACATACATATGCACTTATAAATACGTTATTAGCAAATTATTTAATTCCAATCCAACAAATAAAGTGATTTTGCGTAAAATGTAAATGTTCGATGCCGCGAATTTAATTTAATCAACTAATTATGAGTACTAATTGAGCGCAATGTACACACAGTAGACAAGGTCATCTAAGCCGCATATATGTAGGTATATACAATAGTAAATATTCAACATTTATTATATCCCGCTGCTGTAGATGTGCTGGCTGTAGACGCTGGCGGCAAATGCGCATCTTCGTCCTGTTGAGTTTTCTCCTCATAGGTAAATTCAGTTGGCTCGCGCAGTGGAAGCATTGGATTATAGCCCGCCTTGTTACCTGCATTCAAATGATGTAGGGGAGCGTTGGGATCCAACGGGTCCTTTGGTTTATAAATACCAGATAATTCTTGTGCAAGCATATACTGTTCCTGTTCAGGGAAATCATGCTCGCAGTGATGTTCGCCGCATATTCGGCATTCGTAGATATTGGGGCGTAATGTATTCCTCAAGCGCTTAAATATAGAATTGATAATGATACATAAGTTATACATTTTATTTAGAGCTTACCTCCATAAAAGTTCGACCATCCGCACGCAATAAATTGATAACAGCATAGCCTGGTATGCATATGAGTGAAAACGAGGTAAACATCCAGCCAATGCCGTAGGCCCAGTCGGGATACTTGTAGCGGCCGTTGTGATAGCTTGGCTCCTCATAGTTGATTAAACTGAGCACCCAAATTGCCTGCAAGGGTTCGAGAAAAAGGTTGAAAATACTTCGTTGCTTATGCTTCAGTAGAAAGTCTCACAAAAAGCAGACATGGTCCCATTAGAAGCCAACACGTCTTGATATATAATGTTGGCGCTTTTCCAGTCATCTGTTTGACATTCTTCGATAACCGACCAGTGCCATAAAACCAAGCCACTGCAATTAGCTGGCAAAATGCGAGGAACATAATCGATATGGAAGCGGCATAATGATCCATTAATTGAAAGAAGTAAATGCCACCCTAAAAGCGAACACAGAATTATTTTTAAATTGAAACGCTTCTGATTCAGAAGAACTCACCTGTATCAGATTTGGTAAGCCAAAGAGAAATGAGATGACACACACAAACAGCACCACAATCTCGTGATATCCTAAATGGCGTTTAATCCAATTTGGAAAACCATCTTGTATCGAAGTCACCACTACTTCTACGATAGCAAACTGAAGACAAATTAAAAAAAAAATTTATTATGGGTGTTATATTATATTAAAATTTTTGACTTGTATACCCACCTGTGAGTTGAGGCCCAAACACAACAGCATGAAGAAAAACATCACCGCCCACAGTTGGGCATATGGCATCTTTGCCATCGCTTGCGGGTATACCACAAATATTAAACCCGGCCCATCGCTTATGACATCGCGCACATTCGTATTTTGTTCCAACGCCAAATTGCCTAATGTCGCAAAAGCAAATACACCCACCAGTAGACTAGTTAGCATATTTACTACGCTTACAGCAACGGTATCCCGCACAATGTTGTTATTGTATTTGTTATAGCTCGCAAAAGAGATCATCGAACCGAAAGTGATGCCCAGAGAATTGAAATTTTGCGATGCAGCATTTATCCATACATTGGCATTCTTCAGTTCGGACCAATTTGGTCGAAAGAAATAGCGTAAGCCCTCATCGGAACCTTCCAGTGTGACCGCACGCCCCATAAGTATGATAATTAGAATGAAAGGAAAAGTGGCCGTGAAGTAGCGAACCTGAACAAAAGAAATTAAAGAAGATTACTAGAAATATTTTCGTTTAGTTTGCGGGACGTTTTATGCTGTTATAACAAAAAAATAGTTCTGCGACCGATTCATAGACCGATTTATATATTGTAGTATTCCTAATAAAAAATTAAAATTAGTTTGAAAGTCCAAAGGTTTACATATAATGATGCTCTAGGGCTAAATTTAATAGTAATAAATTTGTTGTACAATTTTGTTATGTGCGATTTTGAGTTTACCTTTGCGGATGATTTAATCGATTTCCACGTGGCGAAATAGACCATAAGCCAAGCGCATATTAGACAAACAAACAATTCCCAACGCATCGCACCCGGGTACTCAATGCCAGGACTGATTTGCAGTACTTTGTTTCTGGAATTAAAAACAATTAAAATGAAGTGTCGGAAGTATAATGAGTAAAAGTTGAATTCGTCGTGTATGGTTTCCTAGAATTTTATCTTCAGACTTTTCTCAATAAACATATTTCAAGCCTAAAAGTATGCAGCACCTCTCCAATTTCATCACCCAACAAGTACTAACAAAATTTCCCCGCATTTGTATGACTTTTTAAATAAGTCCCAAATCTAAAATCATTTACCAAATTTATATCTATTTTGGTTAAAGTGGAGAATTAGAGTCATTTTTTGTTGAACATGCAGTGGTTCATTTCGATTGATGATCATTTTTAGATATTTGATCAATAAGATCGGAGCAGTAATTCTCAATGTACTCACACGGGTTGAACACTTTCGGAACACTCAAGACCTATGCGGAGCACCGTCTCGTTGACATTTCTTGTTCATAAAAGACTAATTTATAAAAAAAAAATTATATCGTAAATAAAAGGAATTATATAAAAAAGGAGTATTCCTCGAAAAAAGGATATATGGACGCGTTCGCTCTCGCATACGAATGTGAGTAACTGATTCCGAACCCTGTTTGTACGGCTGTTTATTATGTTAACAATCTGTTGGTTCATCAAAGTTCAGTTGAGTATAAATTACAGTTGAGGCTCTAGGAAATAGGCTATTATGTCTCGAAAAGTTCTTATAGATTTTTTAAATCAAAACATTGATAATAATGGCTAACGGTAATTTATACTACTTACTCAAAAAATTCCTCTGATGGTGTTCGTGATGTATTTGGCGCAAAAGCATCCTTAAGAGTTCGTTGAGGCACCCAACAATCTGGAGTGTTCCATCTGAGGAGTATAGAACAACAATAATAAGAAGAATTCATCTAGCGGCATTACTTTAGACTTCATTTCGCCAATGAAGACAATAAAAAATTTTATAGGCTGGGATAGGATAAGTAAATCTACATATGAAAAAATTCAAAGAATCATAAAGCGATAGTGGCAGAATTAGGTTTTAAATTTAAAGTTTCACCCTAACCGCTGAGCGGGGAAGGGATGCGCTAGCATCGTTATTCGTGCGTTTTATTTAGTTACGATGTCAACAACGTGCGTTCACAATTCAAGCGTTTTCAAAGCAATTTGTTTCGTGTGTCGTCTCAGATGCTGTTCGCGTTACAATATTCGCCGCTTACGTGACGCCCAATTGAAGAATTGATTCGTTCATAGATGCGAAGGTTTCGGGCAACAGGTTTGGTAGCAACCATCACTCGACTGAGACCCAGTCGGACATCCAGATCAAATGAAAATATTGAACTCGCCGGTACAAGTTTGTACGATAATCCACGTCGGTTCGTGTCCAAGAGAATGGTTATCCCTGTGCATGAAATATTGAGGTAGGATCTTAGACATCATCTAGAAGTGTAAATAAGCCACTTCATAGTCCAAAAGTTAATTGTCAAGCAGTTGAATAATTGCGCCACACTTTTTTGAAAATCGTCGAGGGCAACCATTTTTTGTGCACCTTGTATCTTATCGGCGCATCCTGAACAATTATGAGAGAATAATAAAATGGGTACAATTGACATATTTTCTTCTGGTTGATCAGTCTTAAAAAGGTATGCTGCCTTCTCGGAGGCGAAGACAATCTTAAGAAAAATAGTTAGGTGATGGTCCAGCCTTTCGTGATGGTCCTATAATTTGTGATATAATTTTTATTTTCAGTTTTAAAGATTGACGTAATATATAATTGTTTCCAATCTTGTATAAATAGTCCGTCAAAGATTATTATTAGTGGCTTAATGAGAGAACAGCGTCAGTTAGCGTTGAGAATTTAAAAGTTACAATCGCTTTTTGAACATCTTCTTAAATTACAGACAATGCGCCAAAGGACAGAGAGGAATCTGAGACACATAGATTGCTTTGATCATTATCCATATTTAGCACAAAGGTGCCTCTAAATACTTCAGAAAAAAGATGCATTGGTTTTTGCTTGCTTAGCCTTATATAAAATAAGCTTTCGGGTTATGTTTGATATTAAACTCACAACTTCGAATATTTCGCTTCTTTGCTGCAATTTTGCCGTAATCTAAAAAGTTGAATGTGAATTTCGCCATGAATTTTTTACACAGAATTAAGAAAAAGTTGGTGGTCATTTCTGCATATCTACCTAAAAAAATTTTTTTTGGATTATGGCACTTTGGCAGCAATAGAGCCACATGAATGTATTTGTTATTGAGGCTTTTGTCAAATTTCATAAATTGCGCTATATTACATTTATAGATACTATTAGAATTTTTATTTTGTTTTTTGGAAATTTTATTAGAACGATTTTTTAATTGCTTCATAAGGTTCAAAACGTTGAAGAAGCAATCAATCACTATTTTGAAGCCACCCTAAAGTACCTCGTTTGACAGCAATTGAAATTGAAATTTGGAAAGGTCGAGCCAAGGAGCACAGGGAGATTTGGTGGCTACTAAAACACTCAGGCTAAAAATCCCCTTGTATTTAAAGCTCTGGAAAGAGGGTAGATAGTCAAGGAGGGAAGGAGAAAAGTATCAGAGAAAGAGATAGGAGAGAATAGAGACAGAAATAGAGATAGTAAGTAATGTGAGAGTTTTCCAGATTCTTTGGCAAATCTGTAAATATCCTCCAGTTTAAGAGAACGAATGTTACTCATTCTCATGACATCGGAACCCAATACTCGTAGCCGTGCTCTAGCAAAGGTAGGGCACTCACACAGAAAGTGTTCAGTGCTATCCGCCTCCTTCAAGCACGACGGGTCCTCAATGATTCCAATGGTGATCATATGCTGACCCCATGCGTTGTGTCCTGTAATGATACCGACCATCAACCGAACGCCTTTCCTTCCAAGTTTTAGTAGAAAGTTTGACAGTTTTCTGTTAGGACTTGTCACAAAACACTTTTCAGTTCTGCAGCGTTCTAGACCGGACCATCGCTCTTTATGTAGATTGCCTACATAATCGCTGATCCAATTCATGATTCCTGCGGAACTGATTCCGGTTATTGGTTCTGGCCCTTGTGGGGGAACCGCTGGCCCACGGTTGGCCAATTCAACGGCAATTTCGTTTCCTTGAACTCTGGAGTGCCCTGGAACCCATATAAGTACAAGCCTGTTTTGTCTTGCGACAGAATTGAGCTTCTTCTTAAATTCTTGAACAATCTTTGAGGTTTGCTTCACGTTCTCTAGGGCCTTCAGTTCAGCCTGACCGTCACTGAAAACTCCAATCTGTTTCCCGCTCTATCTCCTCTCGATTATCCATTCGGCTACTTTCAGGATGTCAAAAACTTCCGTTTGGAAAACAGTTGCCGCTTCTCCCATAGCATAGTAATACTTATTACTATCGTTTAAGCACCATCCGGCTCCAGAACCTATTTCATTCTTGGACTAATTGGTAATGAAAATATCCGTTCAACCTCCCTGCATGCATTTTGGATTGCTCCATTGCTCACGCAATCTGATATCAAATTTTCTTCTCTTTAGGGACATCCTTGCTTGGCCCTGACGGTGATTAGTTCGTCACTGTTCTCACCAGCGGTTAACAGCCTCTCAGAGAGCATGGAATATATCCATTTTACAATGGTTTATTAACTCCGTGTCGTTCGGCAGAAGAACATATTGAGCCGAAAGAGGCATTATCAAAAGCCCCCTCAATGTCCATGAACATGCCCATTGTGTATTCATCAGCTTCCAGCCCGGCTTCAATCTTGCTAACAAGATCGTGTAAGACTGATTCACATGATTTTCCACTCTGGTAAGCATGTTGATTTCTACTAAGTGGACTTCTCGGCAATACACCCACTCGAATATGTTTCTCCACCACTCATTCTAGACTTTCCAACACGCACGATGTCAAACTGATTGGTCTAAAACTTATCACCTTTTCCGTGGACTTCAATCTCATATGAGTAACAAGAACTACTCCTCAAAAGAAGCTATAAAAAGGGATACCGAAGCGTATTTTGGCTCCAAGGACAAAAAGTTTTTTGAGCAGGGAATTAAAAATTTGCCTAAACGTTGGGAAGGTATTGTAAATAATGAAGGAAAATCTATTATTGATTAATAAATACTTTAAACATCTTTTCTGTTAATTTTGAAACCACCTTTAAAAAACGCACGAACTTATGGACTGACCTGATACTTGTTCAGAATTTTCTTTGGGCCCGTATTTGTAATACAATTCGTATGTAGACGTATGAAACTATATGTACATATGAAATATGTATAAAAACACATTGCATTTCAATGCAATGTAATTCAACAATGACTACCTCACAAGCAATTAAAATTTTGATTTTCGAAATAAGTTTAAGTGTAAGTCGCGGCTTAAAAAAAACCAATTTGCGTCTTTATTTGTGAACGGTATTCAACATTTCATTAATGAGTTCTTACAACTAACATTTATAGTGATCTTATGCCTACGTCATCGAAATTATACTTATTGGCAATAGTTGATTCACTTGTACAATAATTGGTGAATCAACGAAATATTTCTTATTACTAATATTACATTTCTACATTTCCGTAAGCGTCGTTGCACTTCTTTCATTGCAAGCTAATTGGCATATCACTTGTGAAATGAAGTGCTGCAATGACACTTATTTTGTTGGGCGTCGTGTTACGACGATCAGTCAACTTCAATTTTTGGAGTGGAATGGCCGGCTGACGTAATTCGCGAGGACGACCACTTTTTTTCTGCCCGTCACTTCAGACGTTTGGGACAAACGATAGATTGTACGGTAAACAAACATTCTCGAAATATTAAGTTTTTTCAGCAATTTGTAAATCTCCTTTGCACTTTGACCACACATTTGTAATTGCCACCAAACTGAATATAATTTATGAGTAGACAATGCACACGACCAGAAGCAAAAATAACGGAACTTTTTTTTGCTTGCCGTACGCATTGTAAAATTTGTCACAGAATTTATGGCACGACTAGTATAGTATATATATCTATACATATGTAATCTGCCATTTGAAATGGACGAAGTCGTGACTTTCAAAAGAGGAAAAAAACCAGTGGTACAAAAAAAAAGGTTTATTTGAAGTTCAAATGTGTGGCAGGTTTCGCCAAAATTTAAACCATTTTATACTTGTTTTATTTTTTTCGCTTACCTGTTATTGCAATCAACCCATGGCATGTCTGGTCTGAATGATGCGAAAAAGTAATATATTGAATAGCCTATGATGACACTATAATAAGTGGACATTAGGAAGGAGACAATTACACTAGCGAGACCAGCGCCTGAAAGTATAAAAAATTAAATTAGATGTAAACAAAACATGATTTTTATATACCACTGTGCGACAGTGATATTATACTTTTATGGAGACCTAGCACAACTTGTAGGTATAGTAAAACTAAGAAAAATATAATAGGTCAAATTTCCAATACACCCCCAAAATCTTATTTTATGGCAAAAAACCGTTTTTCGGAGGTTGATGTGAACAATCACTCCTAACTTCGCCAATTTCCATCCGATTTCTAATGTTTGTTTAGTTCGAAAGAACAAAAACAAGCCTTTTGGACATTGTGTACCTAGAGGACGACATCAAGAGACTTAGGATAACGAACTGGAAAAAAGTCGCAAGCGTTCGAGACGTATGGAAGTCCCACGTGCAGCAGGCCAAAACTCACAAAGAGCTGTAGAGCCAAAAGCATCATCATCATAAAGGGCTTTAATGTATTTGTTTTGCATAATCCCAATAGATTTTTACAAAACTCAAACACTTTGTCAATCTCGCTCTAACTTGGACGCAGTATGTGACACGAGAAGAGAAGGGTTAAGGCTATAAACCTTTTATACAGCCTGAAGTTTAACGCCCAGAATATGAAATTGTGATCACTGTCTTTCAAGTTGAGCGCACAAATGCATACAAAGGCGTCTTCACATGAATTCTGCTCTGATCTCAATGAAAGTGTCCAATTGATGAGAGGAGAAAATGTAATTAATGTACTTATAAGGGCGTATAAAAAGGGGATTACTATAGAAATTCTACTAATTTGTGCTTGTAATAAATGCAGTGTAAAAAACAATACAAATATTGATAACCTTCATATATATCTCTAAAACAGAAGAAACCCAACTATATTACGTAGTCAGAGAACGATCATTTTAACTCTTACTTTGTATGTTAATTCGGTGCCAAATATAACAATTGACATATTTTTAAAACAATTGCATTTAAGTCATTGTATGAGGTATTAATGCTAGCAGTAAAATAAAATGAAAAACGTTTTGTTTAAGATGCGCAGCATTGGGTTTAGCAATATCAGAAAACATCAAGCGAGGATTGAATTCATGCTGTTTAGGGGTATAAGGAAATGGTTTATTACAACAAAAAATTCTCAGTTAATAACTTTTGAAATCGTGAATAGAAAACTTTAAGGCCATATTTTCAATATTTTGGCTTTTTAAAATATGACGGCCATTCGGCAAACGCCCGATATATAAAATGTGTGTGCTCAAAAGACCATGAGACCGAAGTGCAACCTCATAAAGAATCTACATACCTACATACATATATAAGATGTGTCGAATACTCGGACCGTCTTCATAGCTCAACAGCCAGTGACGTTATCTTTTAGATTTTTGGGCGCATGATCCTATGTACATATATTCATAGTGCCAATTCATGGCACCTGGTTTAATAAAAGGTGAGTTATAGCATCTAATCGTTGAACATCGACTGAAAATAAGTTTTGAATAAAGAATCAATTTTAAATTTTGTTTTAAACTCTGCCTGAGTTATGTCAACTGATGATGTAGATGTACCTCTATTTTTCAGTGGTTTATATAATTTAAGCAGGCGGAAAAAGTATTCAAAACCACATTGAACAGTTAAAAGTTTGAAGAAGATTGGGAAGTTTTGGCGATGCGTCGGTCGTCACAATCTTTATTGAGCCAACATCTTTATTGCGTTACATAATCTGAACAAACGGTAAATGAGATTGCGTATTCGACCAGAATACTGCTAAAATGGAAGTTGGTGCTTCCCTGGCTTGAGAATGAAAATATCATAAACAAATCTTGTCTCTCGTTTTCTCCTCGAAACTTTTCGATACAAGCATTCTATGCAGTATTCACTGTGAATGAATGCAGTCTTACGAATGCAAATCGCCTTTTTAACATTTGCGCGTCCTTGAGGTATACAAAACGACAATAGATAAAGGAATATAGATAGCAAGTGGGAACCAAATACACAGGAATTATATATATATATATATATATAATTGGCGCGTACACCCTTTTCGGGTGTTTGGCCGAGCTCCTCCTCCTATTTGTGGTGTGCGTCTCGATGTTGTTCCACAAATGGAGGGACCTACAGTTTCAAGCCGACTCCGAACGGCAGATATTTTTTATGAGGAGCTTTTTCATGGCAGAAACACACTTGGAGGCTTGCCATTGCCTGCCGAGGGGCGACCGCTATTAGAAAAAACTTTTTCTTAATTTTTTGATCTTTCAGCGAGACTCGAACCGACGTTCTCTCTCTGAATTCCAAATGGTAGTCACACACCAACCCATTCGGCCACGGCGGCCGAAGAGAATGAGAGAGGAATTACCTAGCACAATTCTTAACGCGTTAATTGAAAATATTAATGACCATAAAAAATAAAAAAATATAATGATTGGTCCGTTAAGGGTTAAATTATGGTTACCTTGGATATGCTTAAAAACTATAAAGAACCTACTGCAAAATCTTTTACTTTTGTATATGTCAAAATTTATTAAACCCACTCTGTAAAAATTACTGTTGTATTACAATTAACTAAACATGGTATTATGTCAATTGCTCAATTTTATATTCCATACCACCTATATGAGTATGCATATATAAATCTGTAAACATATATTTTATATATATACTAATATGCATCATTTTTCATTTTGCTTCAATTCTCGAGTCTAGACATTTAATATTTGAAAATTGCAACTAGCGGACAAATTGTAATTATTAAAGCGAGCTTTGAATTCTTAATGAGTATAGAGGCGTGTAATTAAGTGGGTTGTTGTGGTTTATGGAATTTTATAAATATTTATAAGCTACTAGTAAGTTTCAAAAAAACATCAAGAAAAGTAATAAACGAATCTTGAGAATAATGCTTGTATTATTATTTTTTTAATTATGGAAATCCACATACACCAACAAATTCAAACATACAAATAGTAAAATATAATTTTTGACTTACTGGCTTTCGTATAAAGAAAATATTCTTAAATATAGTGAAGTAACTTAATCAATGAAATCAGCAATATTTTGGCTTTAATATTTTAAAAATTTGTGGGAATTTTTGTTTATTAAAACTAGTGTTCTTTCAGTGATTTCATATTTAACTGTGTGACCTTATCTTTATTTCTATTCCTCTCTCTATCTCTATCTTTTTTTTTTTTGTGGAGGAGGGACAGCATCAAAAGCCTATGGCCGTGTCGGACTTTAACCTAACTAAACCCCTCCTCATGTCATACGGGACATACCTGGAACTTCACTGCTAAGTAATACGTCAGGAGGCCGGGTTGAGTATATTATTACTCCATCGTCTGTTATTGTCATTCTGTTTTGTACATTGTGTTAAGGAGCTCTTTCTAGGGACCTACGTGCATATTCCGCGTATTGAAGGACCTTCATGATATTTGCGGTCACTACACATATAATTTTCCAGTTTTCCAGGATAAGATTTGTCTCACTTATTTTTTCACCAAACACTCCTTCAAGCATATTTCTCTCATTAATGAATAGAGGGCATTGGAACAAGATATGCCTCACCGTTTCTTGTTCTTCGGGGCACTGCGGGCAGTACGGGTCGTTATCAAGATGGAACCTGTGTAGGTATGCTTTGAAGCAACCGCGTCCAGTAAGCAACTGTGTGATACAAAAATCAATTTCTCTGTGTTTTTGCTCAATCCACCTCGCAATGTTTGGAATCAGTTTCAAGGGTAGGTGGACCACCTTTCTCGGATTGCTCCCACCGTATCTGCCATTCTTAAATTGTTCGCAGCCTTTCTTCTTTTTTAGCCACGTTCGATGGTTTCTGGCCAATTGTGTTATGTAACCTATACATCTCAGAGTCAGAGTGCGCTGTCAGAGTGGCTTCGTCATACAGAACAGTATATGAAGCAGCGGAACCATGCCTATAGATATTCTAACACAAGAGCGCGAGCGGAGATGGGAGGCAAAAAACACAGGAGTGCCACGCTTCCCCGATATTAGAGTTCAAACGCTCACACTTTGGCAGGCAAGATGGAACTCTGAACGGTATGGTAGAAGGACAGCGAGACTAATACCCGATCTAAAAAAGTGGGTAGAAAGAAAGCAGTTTTTGTTCGGACATGGGTCCTTTAGCAATTATTTGTGGCGAATGGGAAATGTGAGCCTACCAAACTGCATGTATGGAGATACTGAGTATGATGATGCGTAGCACACCTTCTCTAAATGCAGGAGGTGGAACGTAGAGAGAGCACTTCTGCAACGAGCTATTGGTGTATTTACACCTGACGAAATTGCCAAGAAAATGATGATAGACGAAGAAAAATGGAATGCCGTCGCAAGGTCACTACACACATAGTAGCGACGGTTACTATATGATGCGAAGGCATTTTTAAACCAACCTCACCGCCAAAAAAAAAAAAAGGCTAAAGGATGTCAGCATTCGTTCATAGTCTTGTGAGGCTCGGTGGAGCATAACAAATTAAGAAATAGATGTCTTTCGTCTTAACTGATGTAAAGCCGTCTTTAGCAGTCATCATTTTGCTCTGTGGCTTAATATGTCCCATTGTCCAAATCGCCGACTTGTTTGAACCATCCGACGTCCAGGAATAACCATCAATGTTTTTGTTAGATATAAGTGCAATATCTATTTTGTGCTCTTCCATGGTCTGCTCCAAGAGTTCTTGGGCAGTTTGACAGTGGTTGAGATTAAGCTGTAAAACCCTCATTGGATGGCTTCTCTTCGCGTCTTTTTAACTAATAGACATTTGTACCTGCCAGCTGCATGGTTCCCCTTGCACAGTGTATATTGTTCAAGATTTTTACACGTAAGTGTCTTATGGCCTTCCTGACCACTTTTTCTACCGAGTCCCGACCTGTCTAGTTGGTCCTTGCAATTTTGAGCAACATGATCATATACCCAGCACTTGAAGCAACGCTTAGGAAAATCGACCTTCCGTACCCGGCATGAAACCCATCCAATTCGTACACGTTCAACCTCTAACACCTTTTTCGCATCTCCGGCCGTCTGTGTACCGTTGTACACTTCTTACTGCCGCTGTATCTGGACGTTTAATGATGCCTTGGGCATGAAGCGCGTCACACAATTCCTCCGCAGTGGTTGCTTCATCCAGATCTCTGCACTGTACTGTTACAGTGTGAGTTTTAACCGTCACTTTTGCTGCGGTTTTCAGAACATCTTCAATTGCTGCTTGATATTCTGATGTTTTTCCGTACGGTGTCCCTTTAAACTCTATGATCCATTCCTGTTTAGCTGCTCTGCGGATTGCTTTTACATGTTCGAGAATTTTTGGGAATAAAGTTATCTGACTTGTAAGCTTTGCTCTGCTGTAAGTTGATCGGATACAAACCAAAGTGTAGAGCTTAACGATACACGCATTCTTGCAATATGCTTGATTTACCAACTGTTGGGTATGCAACAGGCTTTAATTGGCTGGATGTGGCTACAGTAGTCCTGTATTTTTACTGTTATCCACATTCCAGAGATAAATATTCGGTATACACTCTCTCGCACTCCAAAAAATTAGTTAATATTTTAAAGAAAATTTATTCAATAAAATTTTTTAAAGTCCAACTGGGATATACATACAGCATTTATCATTAAACTTTTTTGTTGCCATACCTTTTCACACCTTTTAGAATATCGTTAAGCCTGAATACTGAGCTAATTAACGTATATATACGTATGTATAAATGTATATAAGTATGCACATTAAAAACTGTATCACTTTTCATTTCGCATGGGTGAACGAGGCAAATTCGCAAGAGTAAGGGAACTGATAGATGCAAAATTACTCGTATGTCGTATGAATATTCGATATTCGAATACTCACGCCGGTGTTTACATTTATGGAGTACTTACATAAGTCTGTATGTGTTGAAATTAGATCAGTATTGTGAGTTGTATTTGTAAAACGATTATTTACAAACCAGCTAGGCGGAAATCTGGAACCCATTACCATGAAACTGGTGTGCGAGTCTGGTCACGGACAAGGTCGTCCGTGCATTATTGTACTATTGTAGACAATCGCGTCTACATATGTATATGTATATAAAGAGTTTTCCAATAAAAGGTGTTATGAATGAATGGTTTGGGCTATCGAGAGATGATAAACGAGTTTTTATAGCCGGAATTGGATGGTATTGATCTGGACAACGTTTATTTTCAACAAGACGGCGCTACGTGCGCAACGAAACCATTGATCTTTTACGGGAAACATTTCCGGACAGTGCTAGCTCTCGAAGAGGGGATCACAATTGGCCACCGAGACGTTTTGATTTAACACCTTGTGACTTTTTTCTTTGGGGCCACGTGAAAGAGACGGTCTACGCCAACAGCCTAGAGTCGATTCAAGACCTCAAAGATGGAATTCGTGAGCCTATCGATGACATAGGGCAGCCACTTTGCAATTCGGTTATGGAAAATTTCATGAAAAGAATATTGTCCTGTAAGCGTGGTCGTGGTGGTCATTTGCCTGATGGTATATGCTTCATTTTTTTCTTGTGCAGCCTGAAACATAAATGCTTAGCAACTCTCGTACAAATATCTTTAATACATCTACTAGATTTTGAGTACAAATCAACTTTGCCAAGCAAAACGGGTGGTACGATTTTTTCTTTTAAAAAATTGTTCTCTTACGAAAATACATTTGAAAATGCACCGACTAATATATACGTACCTCGATTCCATTGTACTGTTACAAAGAATCATTGTAAGACATTAGTCGAGCCCAGCTTAGTAAGATAATCAGCTGATACTGTCATTAATATTTGACAAACAAAAATATTTATATTTATTTTGAAAATTAATTTACTTGTTTTTGAAAATATCCCATATGAACCTCAACCACTTTTTCACCTTTCCGAATGTATTTTTGAAAGAAGAAAAGTATCACACGAAAAGTATCGACTGTTCTGAGAAGGTTTAAACTTCAGCCCCAACATTTGTGAAACCATATTATGAAGTCCAGTACCAAGCTCCCTTTAAAAATGAGCTTGGTACTCGTGATCTCCACAACATTTAGTTCCTACAGACGGTGCTACTTGCCATACAGTCCGTGAAACAATAGGTTTATTGCGTCGTCGTTTCGGTGAGCCATTTATCTCTCGCCTCGGACCAGTGGATTGGCCACCAAGATCGTGTGATGTCACACCTTTGGACATTTATTTTGTGCGGATATGTAAAGTTTAAATGCTTTGTGGATAAATAAGCTTCGATTGAGGAATTGGACACCAACATTACTAAAGTTATTCACGAGATACCGACTGAAGTCCTCTAACGAGTAATTCAAAATTGGTGTTTATGGATGGCCGAATTACGGACAGTTGCGGCCAACATTTGATATCTTTAAAAAATAATGTTTCTATAAAAAAATATTAGATTGCCCAAGCAATTTGAGTTTTCGTTGTTATATTTCAATTTAAAATCCGATTCCTCTAAATTGATCACCCTTTATTTGGAGAGGATTTAGATGATGGTACATCGTTAAAAGTTAAATTAAGTTTATCGCTGCACTATTTTTGAGGGATGAGAAGGCAAACAACATTACTATTGTTCGTTCGTCATTATATTATAATAACGGTTACGACTGATAATATTTATTTATTGTAGTAATTTGAGTAAGTTCAATATTATAGATATTAGCTAAATACGAACTTTGAGCCAAGACCTGGATATCTGGTAGTGTTAAATAAACAAAAATTCTTACCTTTAAAGAGAGGACATAGCTGTCCTAATGCTCCAATTGGCCCACGCCCGGTGTATTGACCAATTGATAACTCCATGAACAACAAAGGAATGCTGCATATAAACAAAATAATGCAATAAGGTACTAAGAACACACCTGAAAATGATTGATGATAAAGAAAATTAAATAACGGAATATACAAAACAATTTCAAAATAAGAAATAAACAACTGAATGATGGTACGAGTATAGAATTAAATATAGTGGACAAATAAAAACGATAATAAAAAATCGTAATGAATTTCGCATTACAAATGCAGAATTTTGCTTCACTTTTTGACGGATCTTTAATAAGCAAACTCGACTACGGAATCTACGTACGAGTATAAAACAATTGAGTAAATTCTACTCTCAACTACATTTATCCACTTTTAGATGATACAGTTAGAGCAAATGTATACCACTTTGATCAAAAAGTTCGCGGAATATATTCATCAACTGCCAGCGTTTGATCAAGTCCTCGATACATTTTTTGTTTGTTGAGCGAGTTATGATTGGGAAATATTGAAAACCTATTTCCAAAGTGGTGAGTCTTCTTCTTCTTTTCTGATGAAGCTCATTTTCACATCGGTGGCTACGTCAATAAGCAAAATTGTCGGATTTGGGGCTCAGAAAATCCACACGTTACTGTAGAGAAGCAAATGCATCCACAACGAGTCACTGTTTGGTGCGGTTTTTGGTCTGGCGGCATCATCGGGCCATTTATTTTCGAAAATGAGCGAGGAGCCGCGGTTACAGTAAATGGCGAGCGTTACCGTGACATGCTCAACGAGTTTTTGTTTCCAAAAATTGAGGAGGATGACATGGACGACATTTGGTTTCAACAGGACGGTGCAACTTGTCACACTGCCAAAGTTACACTCGAACTTTTGGCTACCGTTTTTGTAAACCGAATAATCAGCCGAAATTCCGATATCAATTGGCCGCCTCGGAGCTGTGATTTAAGCCCGTTGGACTATTTTTTGTGGGAAGCCGTTAAGGACAAATGCTATGCGAACGATCCAGAGACGATTGATGCTTTAAAACACGAAATCGAAGTTACCATTCATGAAATTGGAGCCCAAATAATCGAAAATGTGCTTCAAAATTGGGTTGATCGAATGGCCTACTGTAAAGCCAGTCGTGGCAGTCATTTGAACGATATTATTTTTCATTCATAAATGACAATGTTCAATCTTCAAAATAAAACAAAAAGTTTGAAAAAATATCGATTAGTTTTATTTTTATAGCCGATTCAGAAAAGCAAATTTTACATGTATAACGATGTCGTCAGTGTAGATATAACTTTCAGTCTTCTGGTTTCAATAGTAAATCAGCACTTTAATCTTCTAGCCATTCATTGTAGAAATGTTACTACTTCTCCTTGGAGTGGGGTTTTTTGAGGGAGGAGTCATTCAGTTCCGCATTTACCACCCACACCATAAGAAATTTATTACCAAAAGAAGTCAGTGTATTGCACACCCCCAGTTCAGAGCGGGATAAGGCAACCACTTGCGGACTGATGCTATGGTTTAGATCAGGAAATCAGCTAAGGAATATGCTCTGCGAAGCAAAAATTTTTCAATATACTGGATGAGGTTGCGTTGAGCGATTTCTCCACTCTTTTCTTTGTTCTATGTGGGCTAGGCTTCAGAGAAACGTTTTGGTTTTGAATGAAAATAATTATGTCCATGCCGGTTCACTACTTCTGCTCAGCCCTTCTCTTTGATAAGACAATTAAATACGCTTGGAATCTTCACAGATTGAATGTCTTAGATGAGGAACGCTCGGCGGCACTGATTGCATATTTAAATCTAACTCAAGCATCTGATGGATTTGTGGCAGTAAAAGAAGACTCTGTTGAAAAAGAAAATGCTGTTTGTGGAGTAGACAGTTCTTTATTTAAATTTTCTCGAACTCGTTGACCCAACCTCGTACTTTGTTATATATTTACAACAAACTATTCCGTTGTATTATTAATTTTTGTTTAATGACAAGCCTACAGAGTAATAAAAGGTTTAACATTTTCGTTTCAGATGTCCTGAAGAGCCAAAATCCTGTTGACAAGCCACCTATTTTTTTTTAAGACGCTTACTTTGGTTCCACACTACTACAAAAAAAAAAAAATATGTAAAAATAAAATGTTTTTGTATATCTTAAGCAATTACAAGATTTGAATTTTGAAGGGGTAAAGTTTAAGGTCGTTCCCCAATATTTCATGCACCATTATTGATGTTTTTTTTCCGTAAAACTGGGTCAGTTGCTAAAGTTGTTCATGGTATACAAAAGTTTGTTTGATTCAAGTCTTCGTTGAAATGAGAAAAAACAACAGGACGACACATCATTCTTCTCCATGAAAACACTAGCTCTCACACAGTTACAATTGGAACTTGTCAATTGCGTAACAAAAGCCGATGAGCTCAATAAAGGTCGACAACTTGAATGATTGTTTCTTAACACATTGGAGTATAATAAATCAGCTACAATTGCGAGCTGAAAGCCAACAGTGAATGAGAATAGATTAGTATTTCGAAAAAGTCGTGGGAAATTAGATCAATGGATTACATTCCTCTCGGCTCCTCAGTGCCCATTCAGGTGGTCTTATGGTCGAATGATAATTTTCTTATAATAATTAAATACTTTCTTAAGTGAAACTAAACATTTTTGGCAACCAACTTTGACAACTTTAATTCTAAAACTATCACTCTCTATAAAAACACTTCTTACTTATGCATCATTGTTTGAAAATCGTATTACGACAAAAGTAATGTAGCGTCTTACATGTATCTTAAATAAAATCTAAGTTTATTTGTTTTTAAATGTTTGTGTTATCTATATTCGGCGTCATTTTTGCTTGTTTGCAAACCCAAAGATTTCACGCTATTTCATCGGTTTTCTACACACATGATAAGCTTAAAAAATCTCAGAAGAGCAGCAAGTTGCTCCTTAAGTAATATTTATGACCACTCATGAATTATGAGTAGACATATGTGTCAAAAATTTTTATTACTAAAACGCTCGCTAATTACACTTAAAGGCCTCCACACCGGACGAGATCTATGTCTATATGTATATGTATGCATAAATTTCGGACTGACTAAACAATTGAATAGCACAAATTAAATAGTAAAAAATAGAATTAGGATTTTCTGTAACTACTGATAACATTGCGTTTAATGCAGTGAGTAAGCGTAGGCATTTGCTTTTACAGCACACTGTTCAGGTACACATTATCACATATCATATGACAGTATGACATTAATACACATTACACATTTCAGTTGGCATTGATTTGAACTCACCTCCTCCGCTTTTGTAGCACATGTAGGGGAAACGCCAGACATTGCCCAGCCCCACTGAGTAACCTATGCAGGCTAGCACGAATTGCATTTTGTTGGCCCAGTGTTGTTGACGTGGCTTTAAATTGGCCGCATCATCAGAGGGATCCAAAATGCTGTCATAGTCATCATCGTCAACGCCGGGAAGACTGAAAGCGATAGGGCTGATTAATTAACTAAAAATCAATGCAAGGTTTACTTAAATTTATTTTACAGTAAAAGTTTAAGTTCGGTAAGCTATTGCATCAACTTTTATAGAACATTTTAAACTTGGTCCGATTGAGTTTTGAAACTTTGGTTGGGACATATCTAAATGCATCTATGCATCATATAGGTATACCTATTATGGCTGTACGTATTTTAAGATCCTGAGTATGTTGGCTTGATATATTATAGGACGCTTGTTATTGTATTAAATCAGTAGAGAACTAGAACTAAGTTGACCCCTTTTCATGTTGGGTATTGCAATGATAACATTTTTGAGTCATATTAACTCTCTACCTGCTTCACATACTATGTTCTTCAATAAGTTTTGCGGTTCGATAAGAAAAACACAATTTTATGATTTGAAATACAGTGTAGTTTTCTTGAACATCCATGCACTTGTTCCAACGAGGTTCCAATTTATGAATTCCATAACGGCTCGATGGAATGAATTTGTTTAGGTCTGGAAACAGTTGGAAGTCGCTTAAGGCCAAATCTGGTGAATACGGTGGATACCCCAACAATTCGTACTTTGATTCATGGATTGTAGCCATTGCCAAAATGGCCTTGTGCCACGGTGCATTGCCCCATTGTGCAATAATGTTCAGAATTGATTGTTTTTCTTGCAAGTAGCCCACATTGGCGGCCGCCGTAGCCGAATGGGTTGGTGCGTGATTACCATTCGGAATTCACAGAGAGAACGTCGGTTCGAAACTCGGTGAAACACCAAAACTAAGAAAAACATTTTTCTAATAGCGGTCGCCCTTCGGCAGTCAACGGCAAACCTCCGAGTGTATTTCTGCCATGAAAAAGCTCCTCATAAAAAAAATATCTGCCGTTCGGAGTCGGCTTGAAACTGTAGGCCCCTCCATTTGTGGAACAACATTAAGACGCACACCACAAACAGGAGGAGGAGCTCGGCCTAACACCCAAAAAAGGGTGTACGCGCCAATTATATATATATATATAGCCCACAAACCAAAATCCTTTAGCACCTTTACGGACGACACGAACTTGTTTCGAAGCTGGAGAACCAGGTTCACACCACTCTTTAGCCTTTTGTTTTGATTTGGGGTCATAGTAATAAACCCAAATCTGATCCACGGTGATCGAAAATTCACTTTATAATTTCGAAAACGCTATAAATGTTGCTGAGAAAATCGCATTCGAATATTTTTTTTATTTCCATTCCATGTTAGCGAATGCGGCATCCATTGTGCACACAACTTTCTGAAACCCAATACTTCAATAAAAGTATTGCATTCACCGCCCAATGAGATGCCTAGGGCTGCTACTAAATTTCTTTCAGTCACTCGACGATTTTGTAAAACGATGTCCTGTATTTTTTCTACTATTTCTGTTGTTGGTGTTGTTGCTGATTTTGGACGTTCTTAATGGGGATCGTCCGCAAGACTTGTACAACCACGTTTAAATTCAGCAACCCACCCTAATTAATGGCGAAAAGTCCTTATCCACTTTCAACATTCATTCAGCAATTTCCTTTGCTTTTAAATCTTCCAAAAATACAAATTTAATCATTGCACGATACTTGATTTTTTCGATTGTAGAAAATACTCTGACACGTCGATACTAAATGGCTTGTAAGCAAGGAATGAATTGACAGATTGAAATGAATCTTCATATACGTCCATATGAAGGGTGTACAAACATAACAAAAAAAAAAAAATTAGGCTAGTAGCAACACCTTCTCTAATCGAACCGCAAAACTTATAGAACAACCTAGTATAAGTTTTGTTTTTTCTCCTCTTCAGGCCGAATAGAAAAAAGCACTTAAAACAGGTACATAACGGCTCGAAATATATTACAAAGGTGGGTCGAAATGGAATAAAATAAGTTGTGTGTATATTAGGGCGGGTCGATTTAAAAATCGCTCATTGCTCTGTGAAAATCGTATTCTAGGGATCAAAATAAGAAACTTTGCCGAAGGAACCATACCTCTAAAACGAGTTCTGATGTCCCCCAATTTGGTACTTAAGTCATCTTATTTTAAAACATTAAGCACAAATTACGGCATTATAGAGCCATTTCGATTCTTATACCAAGATTTTAACTCTCATTTCAGCACTTTTTATATATAGTTTTAGTAAATTTAATTTATTTGTAGACATTTTTAACGGGGAGCTTTTATATTTGTCAGGATCGGATCGAATATGTATGTCATTTAAACAGAATAATGCGCAATTGTAATTGTACATAAGTACATACATACAACAAAAGAGCATCATCTAACCATTTTAGAAAGTCATTTATCTACTTCCAAAAACAAACATACAAAAATATAGTCTCGTTTGAGCCGGGGTTTTTTAACACACCTGAATTGAATATGTTTACTGATTTAGAGTATTGTATCCATACTGAATACATATAATATAATATATCTTTACATACAATGCTTGAGAGATTCCTCATATGAATGCACACATTGAAATATCTAAAATAGCCATGAATATGTATGTATTTACTTGTACAAATACCCCAACTCCGTGCTTAATTGGCCTTATACGAAAATATGTTCTAAACAAAATTTTAGATTGTCAACCTTATACCATTACATACAGATCAACATACTTATGTTGCATACTTTTGTTTTTATGCCTCATTCAGCTGAAATCAACGAAGCACAACACGCTATTTTCAATGAAAAAGTTCTATGCCAGCATTAAAAGAAGAAAAAAAAAAATACCACCAAAAACGGTAGAAACAATTGGGTTATAAATAAAAAAATTAATAGTGTGCGGTAGGGAAAATTAACAGGTTTAGGCCGAGCTTTTACTATAATTTATTACACATGATTTTTAAAAGAGATTGAGTGATCTAGTCCACATGGTAACCGAAATTCGTAAATTTCTGTAAATACTCATTAATGTTCATTGTACTCGTAATCATTTAAATCTTACTATGGACGTAGTTATTTCAAAATGGAGTTTTATCGAGTTTTTAGGAGACTAAAATATATTAATTATACATATTGATGTTATCTGTTCCTCTTAAAGTTACTGAAAGCAATGTCACCGATGGGTGCCACTAAGTTAAATGGAAGTGTGAATGGCGGCAAGTTTGGAAGCTTGTCTATTTCACTTAAGAACTAGAGAGAGTATTTAAATGATAGGTAAAAAAGATATAGTGGAAATGCATTGCCCATCTGCAGATTTTAGACTCTTGTATGAATGTTAGCATTTTGTTTGGTGGAAAAATAATTTAGCTCTAGATGTGCAAAATGGTTCAAAGTGATAGAAACTATGCCTCGGACGAGCGTCGTGGCGAGGGATAACAATAATAATAATAATAATAATAATAATAATAATAATTTTGTATGGTGTATGTAGTGTGCCCAACGGCCCACACTTCGACCTAAACATCATTTGTGCCCTACTACATTTTTTAAAAGCAGTTAATAGTAGTCCTATTGACTAGCACTATTATCATTAAATGTTCCCTGCCTCAGGTTGGGAATTGGTTGAAAGCCAAATTCTTTCAGTAAATTTCCGCCTTGCGGAGACCTTTGATCTCGATGAAATATGTGCAGTCTTGTCTTTGTTAAGGCAATGTTATTTGGTGTATAATACTAAGTCATAAAAGATTGCCCCTAAACTTGAAATGACTTACCATTGACTATGATGAGCATACCCAGCAGTAACAGACTGCATCCCGGCAATGCCAAGTCCACATGAACTAATAACTGAAAAACAATAGTGTCAACATCCTTCTGATAAAACCTGTATATGGTACTGTTTTTTGTCTACAGACTGCGCATGTCCTTCTCTTAGTTCCTCAAATCGAGACGTCGTATCCACCTCGATATTGTTATGAGAGCAGGAATTTACATTTTGCCAGAAATTTTACATTTACTATGTTACAGCTAATTTAGATGGCCATTGAGCTGCCATAGAAAAAGATACTCAACGCATTTACCACAGACGTTCAGATCAATCTCCACGCAATCAATAATGCCAGATATATCTCAATCAATAATGGCAGACCTATATATAAAAAGTACTCAGCATATAGAGGAGTATTAAGCTTCTACACAACTTGCAGAAGTGCCATTAGTGGGAATTAGAAAGGGACGAGCAACTTATTTTTACATTTGATCTCGATGAAAGATAAGACTGCACTGTCTTTGTCAAGGCAATACAGGTACACAAGTCCTTGCGGGACTTCCCAATGGTTAATTCTTTGAGCATTTTCCCAACTTCCCGATTTACCCTGCATTTAGTTTTTATCCAGTTAAATAATTAAAGAAATGAGAAAGAATTTCGCTACCACCCTGCCAGTCCTTGTTAGAAAACACATTGCTGTTATTCAGGTGTCAGCACTGCATCAACGGCGCTCATGAGTTTTACTCGTATTAATGAAATCTTTGATGTACTGACAGTAGCCTCTAATGTTAGCACTAAAATTAGCTTCGGTCCCTTTATACGCTTCAAAATACCGCTATTCGCTAATTCACCACCGCACAGTGTACTGGTGTGTCTTCGCTATTATCGAAGAGGAGCGGGCGATTTATAAGGCCTTTAGAGCAGCTTGTCTGTTACTGCAGCTCAACTTTATGTCCATAGTTTTCTTTGTGTCTTTCATCTCAGTCAGCTTATATGTACTTATATATTCTGGCTCTTAATGAAAAAGAATTTTCTGTTAAGTTGAAATTCGAAAAATTGCTACAAAATACAAAACAGTGTGGATTTTTAATAAAATCATTTAATTTGTTTGTGTATTTATCTGCTGGCGTCCGACCTTTGGATATCTCAAGTAGCGCAGTTTGAGAAACACTGGTATATATGAATGCCAACAGGAATTCGTGTTGCCGTCCAAATATATGTATCAATATGCGTATTTGTATGTGTAAATATATATGATATACGAGTATATTAGCTTAATAGGGAAATGAAAATCGTAAATTGTAGGTAATTATTTATACGTATGCGTACATGGTCGATGAAATACAAAAAAATACTTTAAAATTTTTATATATATTTTTTGTTAAGGTAATTACAAATATTATTCTACTGACTTTCACAAATGTTTTCAATTAAATAGAATAGTAGAATGTACTCGTATTTAATTTACCATTTTAGACGTAACCTCTGTTTAGAGATTGAGGTTCGTCCAAATCGTCGAGGCCCAAAAAACGGTAGATTACATGTGATTGGCGCGTACATACTTTGCTAGAAGTTTGGCCGAGTTCCTCCTCCAATTTATGGTGTGCGTTTTAATTTTGTTCCTGAAATGGAGGGGCCTGCAATTGTATGCTGCCTCCGAACGGCAGATGGTTTTTCTATGAGAACCCGAGAGGCATAGAAGTAATACAAGTTATTTTATTTCATTCGCCTCTCCCCGGTTTCATAAAACGGTAAAGGCGCACTTTACCATACTACGTTCGACTTCAGGAATAAATAGTACCTGACAGCTCCTTAATTTATGGTTTTACGAGTCTACATACCTTCATATTTATAATTTTGAATGAGCTTAGAAAATTAATGGTGACTTGGTGTGTATTACTGAGCCATAAAATCTTTTCTCAAATATTCTGATTAGCCTACCTATCAGTAGCAGACTGTATCCCGGCAATGCCGAATCCACATGAACTAATAAGCGCATTAACTCATAACTGAAAAATAATAATGCGATACCAAACCTGCTCACTCCATTTTACCTACATAACGCGCATTTACTCTCTCTAAGGTGCTCAAATCGAAACGCCGTAACCACCTCGATATTTTTGTGATACAAGGAATCTTTGGCCAGAGTATTTTATATTTACTACGGACATTACCATGTTACAGCTAACTTAGATGGCCATTGAGTCGCGATAGAAACAGATACCCGACGCATTTGCCACAGACGTGCAGATCAATCTCCACTCAAGCAAGCTCAAAAAAAAAAACCAGAATAAAAAGTAAACGTCTAAAAAGTACTTAGCTTACAGAAGAGCATTAAGGTCCTGTACAACTTGAAGAAGCTCCTTCGCGAATTAGAAGGCCACGAGACACTTATTAATAAAAATGGCAGAGGCCGATTATGCACTTCAGGTTCCCCAAAGATGATATATTACCAATGGTGGCCCACCGAATTGTGAGAGTAACTTCGGCTGCCCCATCACCGGAGACATGGCACGTATTTACACACTCGATCAAACAGTCATTGTTCCGACGGCAATGAAGAGACATGACCAATGACTGCATTAATTTTATCGTGTGTCGCCAACACAATCTCAGTTTTATCGTATACACACCGCTGTTATGGCCCCGGTTACGTCAGCAAGTCTGCTGATTCCTTTGAAATTACTGAGCGAGTTAACGGTCCGATGTTGACCACATATCTACATACATTCTGCATAACGGGAAGATCCCTACCTGTAGAACATGTACAAAATTTTTGCAGCTTTGAAGGGCCAGCAGAAAGTAAGAGAATGGAAAACACAGGTGACAGATCAAAATAATCTGAAAAGCATTCGATTTCACCACTTCTTATTTCTAAGAACCTTGTTGGAAGAAAAAAGAGCTTGTCTGTAAAGTCGGTTTACTGACTATAGTTTAACGTGACCACGCCATAAGAAAATACTGATGGAATGGTTGCATTTTTCAAAAGAAAATTTTAATTTTATTTGTTTGATAGATATTTTGTATGGATATAGAGAAGGAGGTAAATGGAATCGCAATGGAATAGGTCGAGTTACATTTACACAAACGTGAAAAATTACGAAACATTTATCAAATTCATGAAAGATATGTTCAATTTCGATTGTGCATCAGACGTTAATAAGTCAACAACACTAAGAGGCACCATCATCGTTTGACTTTTTCAAGACACACTACACACGAAACACTCCCTTTCATTTCCTACTTTTCCTATCATCGGCCTATTCTCAACAGAGAAACGGTTCATTACCATGCACACAGGAAGAAGGCATATGCAAATACAAATATGTGAATTTATATACATATGCGCATATACAAACATAGGTATATATGCTCACTCAAGTAGGAGAGAGCCAGATGTCGAACGTTGCCGAACGCGGAGGCCGATTGTGCCTATTTGTCGTTCGTTCCGCGCTCTCTCTTGCAGTTCAAGCAAGGTAACGACACATGAGCAAGATAACGATGCATTTTTTGGTGCGTGCAGCCAGCTACATCGAATTATAAGACGTTATCATGCCAAAAGTGCTCAGCTCTTTCACTCTTCCAGCTCTTCCAATTCCCGCAAATCCATTTATACGGTTTTTATTACGATTGGTTAAAGTTGACGTGTATTCCAGGTCTAAATATTATATGAAGAGGCGCAGTTCGAATTGTTCTTTTTACTAATTTATCAGGGAATCTGATCACATGCAGATCGATATATTGGTTCTTTTATCGTTTTACTAACCTTTCATATTCTTTGAGAAACCTAGAATTATTTTAACCCTTTTTCAGGATTCCGCTCACATGGAGAAGCATACTTAGGCTTTATAAAAATAGGGTAATAATAATTAAATTCAGCCGATTAGCCGAACTTCAGAACCTTCGAGAAACCCAGTGAGTTGAGAAGCCTAGTAGGCTTGCGCCGAGGTGCATTATTGAAAGCATGTATTCTTTAAAATATACCAGCTCGATATTTTACACTACGTAAGTACCAAATCTACATACTATAAATAGGTCGTTTTCTCAAGAATCCACAGAAAAAAAATATTAAATACTTAGAATTATTAATCGGTCAAAATAAATTTCATTAAGCGCATTTTAAATACTTCAACGCAAATTGAAAGAACTAACAACGTTTGTCTGCGCCGCTTTACACTTGTTAATAATTTGAGCAAACACTGCTGATTGTAGGAAATTTTAACAAACACCAAAAGGTTTTCACACATTCTGAGGATACAAAAACACACAGTTAGGCTGACGTACTTTGACTGCATTTTTGTGATGTAATCACTGGCGGAAAAGCATCACGTGCTGATATTTTACTTATCTACTATAAAATTTAATTACTATATTACAATTTTAGGTTATTGTGTTATTTTTATCGGCAAAACAAACTTACACTTTGGCAATACGATTATAGGGAGAGTATGAATATTCTGGGTGTTTCGTTGATGCAGTTTCTATTTCAGCTGTGGTGCGAGGCGTCATTGCTCCGGACGATTTAGGTGAGAGACGAACATGCAAAAAATTAACATAAAACACAAAGCCAGTAGTCGATGGAAAGAGGTCTTTCGTATACGCGTTGAAAAAATATTTTTTTTGTTTTAATTTTTCGGGGGCTCGGTTAACTTCTTGTTTAATCGATTATTTTCCATTTATTTAATTATTTCTCTTTCAAGGATATCTTTTATTCCCTATCGTTTCCTTCCCATTTTTAAAACTTTTAGCGTTTTTATTTCCGACCGAAATCCACTACTTGATATACGTCTGCATCTGACGCCGGAGGCGTTGTGACTGTAATATTGAACAATCGTTTATATCTTCAAAACCCCTACAAAACATCTTCTACCTGATCAACTTAGATACATATACATACATATATCACACATAACTTAATACAACCTATTTAGTTTAATATATTATTGTTACCTCATACATATTGAACTTGCTAATTGACAATTCATATAAGTAAATGCAAATTAACTGGGGTATTAACAACATTTTAAGCGCGTTTAATTTTAGCACACAGTGTGTAAATCCATTAAAAAAAGTTTGTATAATTAATTTGGAATTCACCTATATGTATGTATGTACACATACGTGCATGCCGACGAAATAATAATTCTCCATAGCTTCCACCTGCCCCAACCTTTTGTGAGTGAACTCGTTGCCACATGGCTATTGACTTCTTTGCACACTGTGTATTGGGTTTTAACGAGGTGTTAAAATTACTCTTGCCGTATCGCAAATATTTGTGCCTAAAAATGTTGTTTAACATTTTTATTAGCCTGATTTATTTTTTGATAGCATAAATAAACTTTCTCACATTAATAACTAACGGCGAAGCCCACGCGAATATTGTTTAGGCTTTAGCAAACAAAAAATGGGTTTACCTAGTAAATAAAATTTACTAACCGCTGATGAAAACTTGGTAAGAGACCATATTAATGTTGATGAAAACTTGGTAAGAGACCATATTAATGTTGCAATTTTTGAGATAAGAGGCAAACACAATTCTCGGTGACCTACAGATGAACTAGCAAGAAATGCAAAAATCCTGTTTCTTCTTTTTTCTCATTCATTTCTCTTCCTACACTTTGTTGCAAGTAAATATGTATACAGATGTAGGAATTATTGTAGGTATTGCAAGTATTTTCTTCCATATGTTTGGTTGTCCTGCCATTGCACGAATTGGAAACTTTGCTATCCGTGCACTTTGGAAGGATTGGAGACATATAAAATCCTCGCATTATTTCAATTTTGAGTTAGTACTCCGGAATAACATGAACAGATTTCGTCTCTAAAACCATTCATTCAGCTCATGGGGGAACCGAGAAAGGTTTTTGATCTCGTTACGTTGAGTATGAGTTCAGGGAAGCACTTCAATAAATATAAAAAAAAATTGTTTGCCTTTGCGTTTCAAAAAATTGTGTAATGTTGTTAAATATTTTATTAAAAGTATGCATTTCATTTTATACGCAAGTCGCAGGTATCAGCTAGTAATATTATATAATATAATAAAGTTTTAACCCAATTAAAGGGCCTTTCTTTGTTATTATAATCTGGTAAATCTGGCCGCCGTGGCCACGAGTTACATGGTCCATTCGATCATTCTAATTTTTGACTGCTTTTTATAATAAATCTGGCCCTATGGCGTCAATCGTGGTTGAATATTGAAATAAATCAATTGTTAAGCGCGCTGTATGGCAAGTTGTGCCGTTTTGTTGAAACAAAATGTCGTCGATGTCTAGCTGATTAATTTTTGGAAACAAAAATTCAGTCGCCATGGCTCAATAGCGCTCGCTATTCACCGTAACGACAGCTCCTTCCTCATTTCGAAAGAAATAAGGGTCGATGATGGCGCCAGTGGTCTTTGAACTTCGCGAATAGATATTTTTTTTTTCAAAGTGACTTTCTACAATTTGGACGCGTTCTTCTGGCGTCATACGATTCATGATGACTAGTCAAACTTTACTGAATAAGCAAAGCGAATTGAGTACTGAAGGTGGCGCCATTAAACAACAGTTACTTTAATCGGACGTCAGCTCCCTTCGCAATACAAAACAAACAACAGTAGGAGAAATTGCATGTTTGTGAAAATTCAGTGAATGGCTTGTAATATTGTGTTTTATGAGATTAAAACTAAACAAACCAATGCAAATGAAGTGCCGCGTGTTAAATTGTTAAGCACAAATGAATATAAAGCCTCCAAATGCAGTTTTTTGCGATTTTTTGTGCAGAAGACGCCGTGGCTAGAATAATTTCTTGTGTTTGGTGGTTTCCAATGCTCCATTGCTCCATTTCGCCGACTCTTCTTTGTCACAAACAAGTAATTCTCCTTCCTTTTGTTTGTTTATTGAGGGACTCTTACGACCCGGCGAATTCTGAAGGCGCAATCTCTTTCTCTATCATTCTTGTTGAAAACGTACTTTTTATGTTAATATATTAATTATTATTGGGATAGGATGTGACCGGATTATACGACCACGTAATACAATACTTCTAAGAAATGGAAAAGAGTACCACAATTATCATTTACGAAATCACTAGAAGAGTCAACAACAAGAAGAGTAAAAAATACTGCGGACGAAGCTGTCGCTTGACTGCGAATATAATGGATGAGATTCCTGAAAAATGAAACTTGTGAATTTTCCATTAAACTTGTTTAGATGATTCTAAATACCACTTTGGATCTGGTTTGGATCTTTTATCTAAAAGGCGAAGAATAAAAATATACGAAAATGTTAAGCTACCTACTTACATATTATGCCGCGTTATTAGACTATAAATGGAAGAAAAACATAAACATACATCCCTCCTGTTTTTCAGGAACATTTTAAGAATCTTAACAACTCAAAATGATACAAATTAATAACTCTTTTAAAATCAAAAATTTCAATAAAGCTAGTATTTAAAATAAAACTCATAGTTATTGCTTTGAATCCTTTTTTGAACATTCAGTTAACTGGTCTAAGTCAATTCCAAATTTTTAAACAAGATTTTCGCATAAAATTCATACAAAATTTCATATTCATAATACATTTCGGTTAATCAAGACTAATAAAATTCTAAGTAAAAAGGTAGCATAATGTAAAAATATTTTTCAATTTGTTGAAATGCAATTCATTAAATATCTCGAAACAAGAAATATATAACTTAGACCACTTTCATAATTATGGGACTAGATACTACTTCTAATTGACTTAGTAAGAACGTTCCCACGACAGTAACTACCCAGAATTATATCCACGCAAGGACTGCCACTCCCAATCATTTATGAAGAATATTTACGCTGTTACAACCAGAAAACTTAATAAGAAAGATAGGTGAGAAGCAATTTAATTTACAAAAAAAATTATATCGGTATATTTCTCCTAGCGCTAATTATCACAAATGATTATCGCATAATACACGTGCATGTTTACTAGCACACACATTTCTTCAAGCCAGCCACATTTAGCTAAATAACAACAAATATGTTTATACATATGTACGTATGCAACTAAAATAAACGCATACCACTTAAAACTTGAGCTACTCATACTTACGGTGGCGTGGGTGGATGCACCATATTGAACAGTTCATGTGGAGTGTTCGGCACTCGTCTAATCACTAATCTACGTCCATCCGTCGAACCGATGCCAATCGATGCTAATGAGCGAACTGACGTCACATCCGAATAAATTTGATTGGCAGCGTGATCACGATATATGAAAGAGGAACTAGCGCTTAAATCTTTGCCCGAATGACTGGGTCGTAAATAATGTTGCTGCTGTTGTTGTTGCTGCTCCAACAGTTCATACTGTGTTAGGGCATCAGTAAGGGCATCCTGTGAACTAGGTATGTACGCTGGAAAAATAGAAAAGAAAAATATATACATACATATATGTATATAAGTAAATAATAATAATTATTACTATTATTTATTAGAGCAATATGAAATATAAACTAATTGATAGAGCATACTAGCTACTGTGCTACAGTGCTATTGTTTTAAATATTACTTATACCTGCATGCTACTTTACACGTATAGAAAAATTTCAAGCTTTTTAATTCGTCGATATTGGTTTAAATGCTGTTGATTAGATTGGTATCTTTTGAAATTGAATATTTTAAGTACATTGTCTAGGTTGTGTGGAGTTGAAGTGCAGTTGTCTAGGATGTATAGTAGGCTTAGGTTGTTTCTGCAAAATGGACAAGCAGAAGCACACCCCCTTCTGCTTGATGAGAGGAGGAGTTCGTGAGTTAGTTTGGAGTGGCCAATTCTTAGGCGGGTGAAGATACTGGTTTGCGTTTTCGATAGTGTAGATGGGAAAATTGATTTTTTGCGTTCAGGGTTGAGGTTAGTGTAAGGGTGGTTGAAATTAGTCCAGGAGTTGTGTTGCTGTAAGTAGAGGTAATGGTAAGGTAAAAAGCTTGCGAATATCTTTCGCATGAGAGAGTTGAACGTGATGATGGGAGAGAGGTGTAAACTTTTGGCTGTAGAGTCGGCATATTCATTTCCGGTAATACCTTTGTGACTTGGGGTCCATATTATTTTTGTTTTACCAGCTTTTTTTTATTAAATGGTCACGTATTAGAGAGATTATTTGATTGCGGTTGTGAATATTATCCAGACTCTGGAGGACAGAGAAACTATCAGTGAAGACTGCGAACTTGCCTTTTGCATTAGATGCGAGGGTTACTGCCTTCAGAATTGGGAATATGAATAGATAGAGCTGTAACTTGGGAGTCGACCACCTGTTAGTAATTTGCCGTTGTTATCAACAACAGCAAAAGTTGTTCTGTGGTCTATTATCTATTGGCTAAATCTTTCTTGTTGACTAAGCCATGATACGGCTTTTTTGAAGGAATAAAGACTATAATTAATTGAGTTTGGATGTAGGAGCCATGGCGCCTTGCGGCTTACCGTCGAACAAGTTGGAGATATTTTTATATCCAGGTCATTAAGCTTGGAGATGCATTTTGTAAGTTCCTTTGTGCATGGAAGCTTTTTCAAGATATCAAATAGAGGTCTATCGGCTATGGTCAATATTTTCGGAATGCGCCGCAAAGTGGCCGTTTTGTATCGTTCAAGGATAGATGGCAGCCCGGCTTCGGCGAGGACGCATTTAATTGGAGATGTTGGGAAGGCGTACACGCTTCTGCGTACTGAAGTGTGGTAAGGTTTATTAAGAAGTTTAAGATGGGAGCTGGCGCATCCTCCATACATTGGAAGACCGTAGTCTATTTTGGATAGAATCAATGACCTGGTTATATTCACAAGTGTTTTGGTGTGAATATGTAGGTGTTTTGAGGTAAGGCATTTGATTATGTTAAGTCGGGTTGTAAGGTGTTTTTTTACTTGGTATCGAGAATGATGCCCAGTACTTTCAGGTAATTGACATTTTCTATGGTTGTATTCATCGTGCTTACTTGTAGCTGGGGGCAGTTGGATTTCGACAAATGTGTAGAATTTTGCATTTATCGAGTGCTAAGATCGCTCCTGAGTATTGTCCCCAGCAATTTCGACAGAGTTCTTTGTACGTTGTTTATGTCTTTAGATTTTGTATAGAAGAAAGCGTCGTCGGCATATATTCTGAAGTCTAAACTTTTGTGCACAGATGTGGTTTTATTTAACTGTTCAAAGGCTATAATAAAGAGAACTACGGAAAGGGGAGAGCCCTGTAGAATACCGTTTTCAGGTATTCCCGTTTGGGAGGAAAAAACTGTTTACTCGTGTATAGAATTTACGTTTTGTGAGGAATGATTTTATGAGATTATATATCTTTGGTCCAACTCCCCAGGATGTTAGCTGTTCGATAACGATGTGGGCGCCGAGTAAATTTTTTATTATGATCTGAAACTAGTTTTAAAACATCTATTGTTGATTTAAATAAAAGTAAAATATTATGGAAATCGCTTAGATATTAAGATTTCAATTTCATTTTGATTAAAAGAGTTAATTTGAAATTTACAATTGCGGTGTATAATAAAATAAAATTTTCGCTTTCAGAAAATAATAAATATTTCACATTTGACTTTTGCTTCTTATTAATAAAATGCATTAACAATTTTATAGGGCAAAACGATAATTTTTTGTGTTGTTGTGCTCGCTGTCGTTTAATAGTACTCTTGTGTACCATCTCACAACACAAAAACTAGACAAACTAAAGAATAAGCATTACCTCTATTCCCTATAACGCTAAAATTTATTCATTCATTTGGCAAGCTGATAGCCCTTGTCACTAGTGCATTTTAATTTTAATATTATTATTTATATTATCTCGCGCTGTGCTAAGTTTTAAGTAGCGGTTTTAAATACGGAGAGCTAATATGGAATGAACTCTCTTAATGAATTTCTTGTTATTCAATGTATTTCATTTGAAGATTTTTTATTTATTTTATTTTCCGAGTTACAACATCGCAACATTTTCCGATGTTTCTGTTTTGCTGCAGATGCAAAAGAAACTATCGATAGCGCATAACCTTTATACGCTCATGTGAGATGAACCTGGAGAATGCCTCACACACCACTGGTATGACGGCACAGAGGCGTTAGAAGAGCATAAAGCTGCCTACAAAAATGGTGGACTCAGACGAGGGTGAATAGTATTGGCCTATTTCATGGACGCCGTTCCGCCCCCTCCCGCAGCAGTAATGCATAAATAAGTTCCGGGAAGGGAGTTTCCTCAGAAGAGGAGGAGGGATTGTTTTAGTGGCTACACCGTTTGACGAAGTTGGCGACGGTCGGTGTGAGGGCGAAGGCATTTTGAACCCTACCTAAAAAAAAAACTACTACTTTATTTATTAATTTTCCCATTAGCCCGACCTAAACATCAGATGTGTGATTAATTTGTTATGAGGAGAAATTCCGGTGACCAGTCTCCGAAGCTCTATATGCTCGGACTTTAAATAGGTACTCGTATTGATGAGTAGGGAATATATCTATTTTTTTAAAGAACTTAATCTAGGCGATCGCCGTAGCCGAATGGGTTGGTGCGTGACTACCATTCGAAATTCACAGAGAGAACGTTGGTTCGAATCTCGGTGAAACACCAAAATTAATAAAAACATTTTTCTAATAGCGGTCCCCCCTCGACAGGCAATGTCAAACCTCCGAGTGTATTTCTGCCATGAAAAAGTTCCTCATAAAAATATCTGCCGTTCGGAGTCGGCTTGAAACTGTAGGTCTCTCCATTTGTGGAACAACATCAAGACGCACACCACACCCAAAAAGGGTGTACGCGCCAATTATATATATAAATATATATATATATATATATATAATCTTATGCTTACCGCCGTAGCTGAAAGGATTGGTGTGTGACTACCACTCGGGATTCGTATCTCCGTACATGAAACAGCAAAATTATAGGAAAAGTTTTTTCGAATACGCACCTTACAAATAGGAGGAGAAGCTTGTCCAAACACCCAATAAAGGATGTAAGAGCCAATTAAATAATATATAATGATAATTATAGTATATGTGTCATATAACATAATCTTATGCCAGCAATCTTTCTATTTCCTCGCAGGACTTTGAGTTTATTCGAGTTTCAATCAATGAGGCAATATTTCGTGTTCGATGAAAAATTTGGCAACTTTTGCAAATGCCAAGCGTTCTAGCACTTCAGGTTTTGGAGTTTCATTCGTGCAAAACTGTGCCTTAGCAGAATTTATGATGAAAGAAAAGTAAGCAAAATCAGATTTATCAGATTATCATCATTTGTTGTGCTTAAATACAGATACTAATGCATAATGCATTGTTTTTATTGAATGTTTCTGTGTCTGAAAATGAGAAAAATACATATATAACAAACTTATTTTGAAAAAAGTTGCCGATTTTGTATTCTGACTTCTGCCTTCCTCTCTGTTTTCTTAAAAATTTCGGTAATAATCCGTTTTTTCGCCATATTATTTTGTTATATTACATATTTAGATATACATACTATGTTAAGTATTTTCTGCTTAAATTTAATTCGATCTTAAACTAATGTAAAAATATAGTTTATGGCTTTGGTGACAGTCAATTACGCCTCTAATTTTTTGCCTCTAATCCCCACTTAAACATCGACCCCTTGAAAGCTTTACGAGGCGTTACTGAGGAGAGTTGGTGTTAGCATCGTGTGCTGCCATCTATCAAACGACCGCAAAACAAATAACAGGCTCATTGATAGATTAGTATGGGTTTGGCAGCTATTCGAGTAAGATGAAGAAATGGCTCGCGTTTCTTCATTTCTAACACGGGTATTTATTGAACTCCCCTCGTTCTAACCCAACTAAATTTCATTAGCTAATGAACTAATTTCGTATTGATTGCTTACCTGACACCACCGATCTCATGCTGCTTCTTTCGCTGCGAGCGCGCGAACCAATACCCTGTAGGTATGGCATTGTTTCACTGGTGGTTAAGGCGCCGCGATAGTAGGGGTAAGCAGCTGTAGTCGCCGGTGCTGTGGATGTTGTAACTAACGCTGTGGTAGAGCAGGAGAGTGGGGTTTGTGTATTGGCGATCGTGTATTTTGGTATGAGTTTCGTCGCGGATTTAATTGAACTGATTGTGGTTGCAATATCTGGATGAACTGATGCATCGATGGCAGGCATGTGGCCGCCACTAACGAAACCACAACCACCACCCCCATCAAAACGATCACCGCCACCTCCATCCGATTCGCAATCCTCAATTGTAAATGTCACGCCAGCTGCATTATTATTGAGCATAGTCGCTATTGTTGTTGGCGTATTTGTACTCGTATTAGTCGACTGATGAACTACATCCGATTGTGATTTTTCTAAACGCGTTGATGATGATGATAATGGAGATGTTGAATGAAAAGCGGTGTGTGGTGTGAGCATTGACTGATTAACTGTTGTCGGTGCATGGATTTTACTCATTCCACTCGGCAGCTGTGGCGGTGATTGCGCTTGTGCTGTGCTTGCTAAACCTGCTCCCGTAGTCGTTGCATACGCGGACAATTGACGGGATACCGATTTCGGTCGTTGTAATGGCTGCTGTTTTTGTTGTTGACTTGTGCCAGGCGTCTTCTGGATTGCAGCTGCTAGTGTGGACAAT